>NC_142861.1:8487348-8790378 GCF_061612785.1 Hesperophylax consimilis | reverse complement strand
TCACGGGTATGCGCGCTAGTCTGTATTTTTATATAGTGACCGGATAAATCATCACATCTTTTAAAAGTTATATAAAGTCATGGAAAGTGATGAAACAAAAACTTTATTAACTGGGTTAAGTAGGTTAGGTTAGGTTAGGTTTTTTTTTTCATCGTTTCTAATGACTTTATATCACTTTTTAAAAGTGTGTTGAATTGTCACTGTGTTGAGTTATCATGGAACCATTTATATAAAGGATACTGTCTGTACTGTGTGGTTTGGTATTTGATTTTTAAACATATTTACAGTTTTATTCTATAACTGATGAAATATTGCACACTTGACTTTCAAAACAATGGGAAGGAATTGTATACATTATTTTTCTAAAAACTTTGTGTAAAACCTGGGCTACGCCGGGAACTTTAGCTAAATTATATAAAATAGAGTGTCCGTAGCGACGTGGCTTTATATTTTAAACAAATCTACATTATTCCAAATTTGATGAAATTTAGCACACTTGACATTCAAAACAATAGAAAGGTTACAATACATGTCGATAAACCATCCCATTCCTCTTTCCCACCAGAAATTTGATAATTTTAGATGAAATTTTTCACACTTGACGTTCAAAATAAGAGAAAAATTCCTGTCTACATCTGATTTCGTAAAACTATACAAAGTATCGCCCGGACAACGCCGGGGACTTCAGCTAGTGTAGAATAAAATTAGCCGTCTTGTGGAAATGTATTACAGATATCATATCTGGATTTAAAAAGATAATGTCAGCATAATAGTTACTTGACCAACAGATTACTGGCTGTTAAAATTGATGGTACATTTTCATACAAATTCACTGCTACGAGTGGTGTTCCCCAGGGGTCACACTTAGGTCCAATCCTGTTTTTATTATTTGTCAATGATGTATTGTATATTTTCAATGATGTTCAAGTGTTAATGTTTGCAGACGACCTGAAATTATTCAAAGCAATCAGAAACATTAACGATTGCCATATATTGTCAAATAATTTGTCAAGATTAATTATGTGTATAATTTCGTAAATATTTTTATATATACTTATGTAAAAGCCTTAATAGGCGTGAAATAAATAAATAATTAATTTTTTAGTTTTTTTTTTCAAAATACGACACAGTTCAGTTCCAATTTTAATATATTGTTATTGTCGAGTCGCATCATTCTAAAATTCAGGTAGGCTGTCTACCTAACTTATGATATAATTTTATAAAACCTGCATAAAAAATAACAACAATATTATAACGGTATGTCTTTAATATTGTGGGGTTTTATGACCACCTGAGCGCGCAAAAAACAGCCGTAAAAAATATAGCGGATTATTCTTTAAGTTGAATGGTTTGTTATGTCGAATGGACCAGTCAGCAGCCGATTCAGAGCCAGGTGGGTGGTGATTTTAGGCTTCCCAGGTGACTGGGTAGGTACCTGCCTACGCAATACGGGATACAAGATGTAACACAAGATACAAGAGAGACAAACAAGTGGGAAGTAAGAAGATGTACGAGATACACACAAACTGTAGGTAAATCACAGAACAAAAAAAAATTATCGTGACTGTCACAGCAAGGCAAATATCCTTAAATATCCTTAAAAGATTTTTGTTGTTTGTTTTTGGGGTGTAATGCCGTGTTGCGCTAACTCCTTCTTTAGCCGACGTTTCGGACAGCGTTGCAGTGTCCTTAAAAGATATATACCGTCACGGACTTATCTATTGTCTTTTTTAAGAATATCTCATAAGGTCTAGCAAGCATTAGCAATGTAAGCTCCCGAATTTTTTTTTCGACTTGATTGAAAAACATCGACTTTTCTCTACTTTCTGCGAATAAAATATGCATGTATTATATATAAAACCTTTCGGAAGAAACTCTCTAAATGATAGTGAGAACCCCATCAAAATCCGTTGCGTAGATTAAAAGAACTAAGCGCACAGACAGACAGACGCGGGTAGCGACTTTATTTTATAATATAGGGTTTTCCAATAAGAGGTGTTATTTTGATATTCAATCGTAAAATATCAATAGTTTCGTTGCTTGTGTAGAACGTAGCGCCGTTTTTTTTTTAATGTAAACGTTGTCCAGATCAATACCATCCAATTTCGACCATAAAAAATTATTAATCATCACTCGATAGCGCAATCCATTCACCGTAACTGTTGCTCCAGCCTCATTATCGAAAAAGTAAGGTCCAATGACTCCGCCGGACCATAAACCGCACCAAACAGTCACATTTTGAGGATAGAGAGGCTTTTCAGTAATAATTCTTGGGTTTTCGAGCCCCAGATGTGACAATTTTGCTTGTTGACGAAGCCACCGAGGTGGAAATAGGCCTCATCACTCAAGATGATTTGCATTTGATTCACTCAAGTGAGTTTTAATAATTTTAATGCGTTGTTGAAGCGTGTATCGTTCCATTTTTATTAATGGCGTAGTTTCTACTTGTGAAATGTTGAAAAATGACAGCTTCAAAAGTAACATCTACCGAAATAGCGGGCTATTCATAATATCACCTCTTATTGGAAAACCCTGTGTTTATTAGAGAAGAAAGACAAAAGGTCCCGGGATACAAATAACATACGCAGATATTGCTTATGCAATGATAGATAGGAGAGTTCATTGACGACTGTTAAGGCCAGTTGTTTCACAGAATTTGAACAATTTTAATAAAATTTCAAAGTTAATATTAAAGTTTTGTAAAACAATTGGGTCATCATGTAATAATAGAAATTCGATGGAACTTTCACGAAAATTGAATGTTAACTGAAATTTTATGACTTATTGTTCAAGTTCTGTGAAATAGTGTTGTAGCCGTTGTCGGCAAACTGCATGGTCTTTGAAATCCATTCTGCAATGAAATTAATGAGTTTGGTGTGAAGGTAGAAATAAAGCCTTTATCGTTTTGTTATCAAACAATATCGATGTACTTTTGAGCGCTCACACTCACAGAAAACAAATTTGGTACGAGTGATATTTTGCACAAGGTGAATGGTTCATTAGACCTCCGCCACCGTTCTGTTAACCTGGCTTCTGATTGTTAAACTCAATTCTATTTTAAGCCTCTTTTAGTATTCAGGCTGTGCCGCATTTGGTTGTGTGGAAAGATCAGCAGGTTTCGCATTCGGATCACGCGTGCATTCTCAGGACAGTTCAACGGATAATTGTTTTGATAAATATCTTCTTCTCTGCACTCTCCCACGGATACAAGCTGCACGTACAAACTATATAACTTTATTTATATTAAATACTAGCTGTACTCAGTCTGTTTGTGCAGATAGACAGCGGTGCATTAAGCATTTACGTCCAACAAATGGCGCTCTTTAAAAAAAAAAGTTTTTATCTGTCACAGGTGACATTTTGTATATTCGTATTTTTTTATTTTTTTTTTTGTTTTTTTTATTTTTTTTATTTGGAAAACCAACAGTTATAATTATTACAAGGTATGATGTATTAAGTGTTAATTATTTAACCAATAATAGGTTTTCACTTATTTTTTTAAATTATTTAGTGAATATATATAATATTTATGTAAGAAAAAAAGTTACATTAGCCTATAGGGATGGGATGGCGGAAGGGAGGGGTATGGGATGGATCTAGTCTGTGTAATGTGTAGCATGTACGTATGTGTATTAATAAAAAATAATAATGACAATTTAATTATTTATTGATTTTAGGTTTGAAATTTTGGGGTCCTGAGTTAAATAAGTCTAATTCACTGTATTAAGTATTAAAATTGTATGAAGCACGGTGAATAAAAGCATTTTGTTTTGAGTTCGTGTTACATTGAGGGATGTTTAATGTGTGATTTTGTTTGGTTTGTCTGATGGGTACTCTTAATTGAATTCTTTCTAGTAATTCCGGGTAATCTATCACAGAGGTATTATTTGATATATGGTAGGTAAATATTAAATACTGTAACTTTTAACAATATGGAGTGTATTTTTTAACGTTTGAGGTATAATTGGTCGGCCAAATAGTAAAAATAACTCAAATAATGATAACTCGTGATCTGTTAGGAATGAAAGAGAAACTGAAAATAACCCATTTACTTAGAATTTCACATCTGACGCACATTTGCGCTAAACATTCACAATTTACTGTCTATTATTTAATTTGTGTGTATTTCTCATAATGTATTTCCTCGAATCTAATATAAAAATTACAAGTTATTTCCTACTACCCAACTTACTAGTACCACCGCCCCGGGAACCATTTATTGGAAAACCGACGCCTCCGATTGAACAGGGGTGCCCTGGTTCAAGGGATCAGGTTTGTCTAGGTCTTGGCAGCGGATGCGTCAGCCCACATACTGCGTGGCGGGCCGGATCGGGATAGACTGGTTGAGGGAGACCTTTTGACCTTTGCACTGCAGAGGGAGAGAGAGAGAGAGAGACAGAGGGAGGGATTGGATTCGTATATTTAATACACTGATCCCCATTCACCTACCCAACCCTCAAACCTTCTTCCTTCTCAAAAATTCCTCTCCTTTCTTTCCTTAACCCTCCACACAGCATCCCTGAAGATGACGCAGTTCCTGAGTGGAGCTAATGTTAAAAAAACTTGTAAAAGCATGGCTAAATCTTGGATTCAATCAAAGATCTAAACTATAAACAAAAGTGGTGGTAGATATTGCAGTATTTCCCTAGTGAAAGAACAACATTTAAAATCAAGACGTCACTTTAAACGGCTTTAGCCGTGTTTGCTGACCAGATCTGAATAGCAAGGTGTTTTCAACCTTTCTCTTCCCCGTATCCTACCCTTCCCCGCTCCAGCCAGCCTCACAACATATCCCAATTATCGGGGTTGCGGTAGTTCCAATAGTTTCAGACATTGGGAACAGTTGGGGCATTCAATTCAATTCAATCAATCTTGTGCGGTATTCAATTTGTTGAAAGCTGTCAACTACCATGTTTTTTATTCTCAATTTGATTGTCAGTAGTAAAATATTCATTTCCATTAAAAAATATTATTTCATTAAAATCCAAAACGCAAAAAATTTCTTGAATATTTTTATGCTTAATCTTTTGTTTACTTTCGACAATGGCGTCGTTATTCTTAATTGACCTAAATATACACCTTAACACTAATGTTTGTATTATTTATTCACGAAAATGCATTTTTGTCTACCTGACTTCTCCTTAAAATTTATTATTTCTCATATTAGATATCAGAAAAAAAACTATATTTTGATTAATTATTATAACGAGTCGATGTACATTATTAATACTAAAAAAATATGCTTTAAATAAAAATAAATTACTCAGTAAAAATATAAATGTGAACTACCTACTAAAAAAAATATTTTTTCAAAATAAATGTATGAACGCGTAAAGGAAACAACTTTTTAAAAATACAGTATTATAGCTAAGATTACCTGTGACAGTTTCATTTGATCAACTTTTTTGCTTTCTTATAAAAATATTTACAAAATACATAAAAAACCAGTTTTGTGCTTGAAATCGAACGTTTCTAGACTCCGTTTGTCAAGCGATTTTAATGCTTATTACCTACAATACAAAGGTAAACCAAGAATACACACATTTTTGGCTTGTAGCTTCCTCTTTGGATAGGCTTGCCGAATATCAACTAAATGATTTTGCGAGCTGAATATAGTGCTTTGACCTAAAAATTCCACACAGTAGCGCTGTGCAAACTACATGACGCAAGAGCTCACTAATCGACATCGATATAAATCACACTTCTAGGGAATTCAATTAATTTCCACTAAATATTTTTTTATTTCAATATCGCATAAAAAGTAACACCAATTCAACCAGTACCTACATACATAACATAACATAAATACATTTAGCTATTATTATTAAGGCGATGCACTACGTCGTGTAGTATTTTAAATCGAGCCGCTATCAATAACAACCCTTACTTAGATGGCGATAAGGTTTAAATTCCCGCTTAACACCATTCGCCTGTTTTGATTTATGCAAGAAAAAAACATGGCCAAAAAGTGCCTTTTATTTAGTTTTGTGGATGTTCAGTCATAAATTTATTTTTTTTCGATCATTTTATAAATAACTTAATTTGCCACATTATACAATAAAATCATAACCGAAAACGGGTTCGTAAGTAGGATATTTTGAACTTTAAATCAGTTTTCATAGGTCTTATACATAATTTTTTTCTGTCTTATAAAAAGACTTATCTAAAAAATACTCAATTATTTCAAAGGCTAAGATGTATTCTACTCGCAGTATTTAATTAAAAGCATCTGAAACATTTCTAGGCGACCAAATTTAAAAAAAAAAACACATGATTTTGCATTACTACGTATGGCATCGCCTTAATAATGTTTGTATCTGGTTGGTACCTACCTACTCGCGTGCAAATCAATTGTAGATTGTCAGAATATAACAGATTTACTTTTTGAATTGAGTATGGGAGAAAGAAAATCTTACCACAGAGTTACTAGATGTTTCATAATGGTTCGTTAGATGGCAGCACGGTTCTGCCAGGACTGAAAAATTGTCATAGTCAATTGACCGTGAGAATCTTAAATCATATCCTGTCTTCAAATATTTACATGTAATACATATTCAGCTTAATTGTTGAGCAATTACTTTAAAGAGATCATTACGTGCGTAGATCTAGGCAGCGAAAGTTGCAACTGTCATATTGTATTGGGGGACAATCAATCATTTAGATCACTATCATTACATGAATCATCGCAAAAAATATGTCGAAAATACTGCAGCCTAATCGGCGTTAGGAATGTTGTCTTCTTAGATCAGTGGTTCTCAACCGGAGTTCATAGGAACGTTGACGCAGGTGTTCCGCGTACCTGTGACAAGAGTTCCGCTAACCTTTTGCAAGGGTTCTGTGAAACTGTGAACCTCTTGCGATTGTTGCGTAAATCTGTCGCATATGTTCCGCTAACCTTTTGCGAGTGTTTCGCGACATAATGAAATGGTGCTAGCTAGGAAACTATGCTTGAACGAACCTCACCTATCCAAAATGAATAGTACCGTTGACAACCTAACAATTAACTTGTTAAGGCGATGCACTACGTAGTAATGCAAAATCATGTGTTTTTTTGATTTGAAAATTTGGTCGCCTAGAAATTTTTCAGATGCTTTAATTAAATAATGCGAGTAGAATACATCCTGGCCTTTGAAATAATCGAGTATTTTTTAGATAAATCTTTTTATAAACCCAGAAAAAAATAATGTATGCGGCCTTTGAAAACTGCTTTAAAGTTCATAATCTCCTACTTACGACCCATTTTCGGTTATGACTTTATTGTATAATGTGTCAAATTAAGTTATTTATAAAATGATCGGAAAAAAATTAAATATTTATGCCTGAACATCCACAATTTAAAATAAAATGCACTTTTTGGCCATGTTTTTTTCTTGCATAAATCGATAATAATAAATTCGACCCTATCAACTTCAGTCATATTTAACTGTATCATACTTTAACATTATATTCATTTTATTAACGTATATTTTTGATTGCTATCTTTATACGTGATTACATAATTCAGTTATTTTATTCATATAAATATAAGTATTAATTTATATAAATTTATGATTTATTTTGTTTACCGCAGTGTATTAATTCTGTAACTTTTTACGTATTTGATGTTAGTTTTACGACTTTAATAATATGACTGTAATGTTCCGCAATCTGTTTCATAATCAAAAGTGTTCCGCGGTTATGAAAAGGTTGAGAATAACTGCCATAAATGTTAAAGGCTAGATTCGCAAGTAGTTACTATTATTATAGTCAACCCGCCATTAAACACGATTAAAACAATTGTTCACGCAGGAGAGAGTGGATGCCATTCGCTTTCTACCACCTCCATTGCCAATGCAAATTTATACCGGTTCTGAATAAGGTGACAATACTGACGCATAGATTTTCCATACTTATTTATGACCGAATATCCTTGCAATTCCGTTACTAGAAAAGAAATCATTGATGCCCCTTTATAAGAACCGTGGCCCGCCTTTATAGAAAATGGCAACCAATCAATAATTGACGTTCATTAATTGCAAACGTGTATCTATGTTGACTGCTGATGGCTTGACATTTTCTAATACATGCTGCTAAGTTCAGTTGATATTGAAACCTTCCTAAAGTGGTTTTCCCACGAACATAATGCATACCCACTATTTTAATGGTATTCGCCTTACTTACAAAAAGTATCTTGTTTTATATTAGACTGTCGTTTATGTGTTGATATTTCAAAGCTACATATTTTATTTTATCAAAACTTAAATGTCGTTGTAACTTCACTAAAAACAGTTTTATTGTACAAGAAAGTCCAGACAGAAAAGCTGTCCAACTATCATGTTCGCGGCTAGAACAATACATGTGAACAATTGACCGAAATTGCGAAAAACCGACCCAATTGCGTCTCCATAGGGCCGGCCCTGCATCTATAAGCATTAAATAATAATCGGTACCATGATAACTCCTCAAAATGACAATTTAACACACCTTTAAAGGGTGATATAAAGTGATGAAACAAAAACTAGGTTATGTGTCATCCTGTCACTTCGAATGCAATCAACAATGTTCCCAAAATTTGGTTTGACAGCATCGCCATTCCATTGTAAGAATATTATGTACTAAATACTCAATTTGGCTGTCCTGAAACGGGAATCCTTCCCAGTTGGACAGACAAAGGTTAATTTTGTTATGTATTGTTTTTAATTTATATATATAAAATAAATAATTAAATGTATATGTAACTATTTAACTTATTGTTTTGTTTCATGACTTTTCATAACTTTATAAAACTTTTTATAGGCGTGTTGAACTATCATTTTGATGATAGTGCGTGCGGCTTCGCAGTAATAATGCTTCATGTCCCATTTCCCTTCTTTGTATTGTCTATGATTTCTTTTTTTTTTTTTGTATTCGGCAATTCACCCTAAAAAGAGTGCTATGTGCCCTATGATTTCTTCCAATTAATGTTGTTAGAACAAGAGATCTATGACACATCTACGGTATTTTTTTATTTATATTTCGATCAGTTTTATAACGTGAATGTTGTTTTCCCCAGGCAAGGGCTACTACATGGGCTGGCGCGACCCGGAACTCAGGAATGTGGAGGAAGACTGGCTGGGCGGCAGGAACTACTGCAGGAAGCGATGCATGGACCTGGTCTCCATCGAGAGCAGCGACGAGAATGAGTGGATCAAGAGCAAGCTGGTCGCTGACAATGTAAGCCAGTTCTTATTTAGTCGTTTACTACCACTTATATTTCCCTGGAATCGAAGACTATTCTACTCCTCGCGATCCTGCACTGCATAGACTGCCACGAACACCGTTGTTCCGGTGAATTTTCTTCCAGTCATAGATTGTATCGATCAAAGTGATCTATCTGTGCTTCACGGTATTTTCTTCCAGTCATAGATTGTATCGAGTAAAGTCATCTATCTATGCTTCTACCCTATTTTCTTTCAGTCATAGGTTATATCGAGTAAAGTGATTTATCTATGCTTCACGGTATTTTCTTCCAGTCATAGATTCTATCGAGCAAAGTGATTTATATATGCTTCACGGTATTTTTTTAGGAACACGTTTCATAATTTTGTATTTAATCATGTTTTTCTATGAAATACTGCTTTTAAACTGACAAAAGACTGTTTTCAAAGACGTGTTGTACGAGAAAAAAAAACAATCTTATAAAGTTTTAATTTCACCCGTATCAATTCACGAGGAAGTTTATAAAGTAGGTACATAATGTACCTAAGAAATCAAAAAATTGTATGGTTTGAGGATTGAAACTTCCTCCCCACAAAAATGAGTGAACCGCGCTATCAGTTAAGCCAAATCCTGATCGGATGATACCGAAGTTTATTAGGTAAATTTAAATTTTTATAATGTCATCCAACTTTTGAGAAATGCGCGTGTGTATACATTTGTGTGCGTGAGTATTGATATAATGCTTTGTCACCGACAACGAGTCTATCTGCTGAGTTTCAGCTCGATCGGATATCAGGAGGTGGGTTAATTTCCACTTCCAAGATTCCATTTAATTCATTCGTTCATGTATTATTTAAAGGTTTATTTATTTAAAAAGAATCTATACAGAATGGCCACAATCTTGAACCGAAAACGGAACGATCAAACAAATTTACAGACAGACGAAAATAAATGCAAAACTGGCGAGTCAAAACGGATCTTCTCTACACTCAATCATTTATTAGTTTATCAGACGATCATTTTTAATCTGTTTTAATTGCGTATTTTTATTTATTCGGTTGAAATTAAAAATTTCGAGTTTCAGCAAGTCAAGTTATATTCCGTAATTTTCCACTGGTGAACAAGCACCGAGATTTTAAATAAAATAAAATTATAATACGGTTTTTCTCGTGATTTGTTGGTGGTAATTCCACGATTATGTCATCGGAAATCAGAATATTAAATTCGTACAATTTTACGCGAAAATTGGGGATTCCTAGAATGCTATTAAATAGTAATGTTCTTTTTGGAACTTTTAACCTTTGGGTGTTTATATATGGTCTTGAACAACGCACACAAAAATAAAAATGTTAATTAAATTGATTTGCTGTTTTTCTTAAGTGACTCTCCCGTAATTTATCTTCAGTAAACATGTCCGTTTCGATTTCACCGGTCAATGAACTTTTGTTAGGTAGGACATGTCTGCAGCTTGACACAGTTAACTGCGCAGTCGGTGGCATCAACACCGCATGTATTGGAAATCTCAAAGCAAAATAAATCCCTAGAAGTCATGAAACTACAAGCTTATGCTAGAGAATGTTTGCCTAACTATATCCACCAATTAAAAACTCCGAAAATCTATGGAATACACTTTCAAAGTTTTTCATTGGTAGATAGTATAATAAGTAGGCTCCGAATGAGAATTTTATTGTCTATATATTGGCATATCTATGGTGTTTTAGGACAAATTTGTTTCATACAAAAAGCCAGAAGTTCAATCTATAGAAGTTGATTTATGACTAGAGGTAGGCTTTCTACATTTTCAATAGTTTAGCTATTTGATGAAAGAATCGAAATATCGCTTGAAATGGATTTAGCTGTGTTTGATTACTGGATATTCATAACCCATCCCAAGCTTCATATTTCACATCTTCTTCCCTTCTCATATCAAATACAACATAATCCGATTACGTATTATTATTATAGTCCGTTACAATAGTAGTTTACATTTTCCGTTTCACAAGTCAACGAACTTATAGGTACCTGCCCACTAAAAATACTAATTTATATATTTAACTACAATACTCATGTATTTTTATTTGGCCGCATCGCGTTTTTATGTAAAATCAAAGCAGAGTCTACATTTTAAAATCACGCATAGTAACTGCGTTAATAAAACGAAATATCCCGACGATGACAGCATTACAAAATAATTTGCCAAACAAACCTGTACAAATGAATGTGTTGGTTTATCTAATTACATACCTAGCTAGAATCACCTAAAATCTTGTATGTATGCTAATGTCATATCGTTCGCCACAACTTTCTCACGAGTTAATGTCGGTGACTTGGGCCAATATTCAATGTGCACAGCAGTGTTCGTTAAAATTCACATTCTGATTCATCATCGAAGTGCTTTAAATTATTTGTCAATTGGAAATATCAACAAAACAGGTTCCTTGGGAGTCCGACATTAATGTTAATGCTTTTGCCGCGTTTTTGTCGACTGTCAATGGAGCAATCAAAAGTGGGTTTTTTTCTTGAGATTTTTCAGTAATTTTTTTTGAAAGAAATTAACCGAAAGTAGACGCAAACACGTTTGTTTATTTAGAGAAAGAATGTGGTAATATAGCATTTACATTAAAAGAAGTATCTGTAGGTACCTAAGTAGGGAACACTTTGAAAATTTGTAAAGGGATCAAACTATTAAAAAATAAATTGGAATCCATCGATTTTTGGTATATTATGGCACGTTTGCAAAAACGTTTCTACAAAACGTTTAGAGGATTTGACATTTTGTGAATTTCCCTTAGATCCGGCACTACATAAAGGTGGCACGAAGGTTTTTTGAAAAATTTTAGGCCAAGTAATAGAGTCCGCCATATTGTCCGTATACGTCGTGTGATGTTTCTCGCTAAAGTGGAGTCCATTGTAAATTATTTTATTAGGCAACCACCAACCGCGCCGTTATTTGTTCTCTTTGTTTGCGTTGGCCAATGAAGCCGACAACAACTAATAAATCCCGACAAGACTTCGGCGAAAAAACATCGACATTGTTTCGTTATATGTTTACAGTAAAGCTCTTCAGCAAACTTTCCATTAGAACAACAATGCCCATTGAAAATATATTTTAATTGACTACGTACCTACCTGCTGATTAATTAATTAAATTTTCTATACACGTCCACACTATTGGCTATAGCAAGGTTTGTCATTGGACTGAAAATAACCAAAAATTAAGTTCTTACCTAGTTTTAAAAATCGTTCTTTATTTCATAAGAAAAAAATAATACCCCTCCACTTATTACGCACATCGGCGCCAATCAGCGCCCGAAATAATCTTATAGGCAAAATGCGTAGCACATTTCGAATGCTTTGCAAATGTTGCATACATAGGGACTCGTACTATTATACTCAAACCGGGAATCTGAGAAACTAATTTCCATAATATTATTAATACAATACGTATTTATGTTGCTTTTGTTGTAAGTTCAAAGTACCGGGAAATACTTTCTTGAATTTTCTGTAGGGAGGTACCTACTTAATAAAAATGTTTACCCCATGGTTTACCCCGTTTCCAAATCTTTTCGGTTTTCCAGTGAACAACTGAACATGCAGTGAATATTACGTCTATCATTGAACAACTTCATAATTTATGAACAACTTGTTACTATTCACACAATAAGTGTCCTTCATTAAATATTTTCTAACCATCCCAAATATTGTAATAATTACTGTGGGGATGATTATGTTAGATGAAAATTAGGTTATTATGTATCAACCAAATGTTATTATGTCATAGTGCCATTCATTGAGCATTCTCTAACCAGCTGTTTTATTGATAAATGCAGGTGAAGTATATCTGGACATCGGGGCGCAAGTGTGACTTCAAGGGGTGCGACCGCCCCGATCTGCAGCCTGTGGAGGTCAACGGCTGGTTCTGGACCGCTGAGCTGCAGAAGATTGCACCCACCACCAACAGGCAGCAGAATGACTGGTCCGAGAACGGAGGTATCGGCAGGCCACAGCCCGACAACAGAGTATGTTTCATTTTCATTTTGTTAATCACAAGACTATACGATAAATTTCAACCACTGATAATAATCCCTGTAATAGTGTGACCCTTGCTGATTTAATGTGTAAGAAAACTGATCAATATAAATTTCATAATTGAAAAAGCGTGATCACATTTCAAATGATGAGTTTCAATTAAACAAATTTTCATTGAGCTGAAGGAATCCCACCTGATCTATTCTATGATCTATTTCATAGAACAAACTTCTTTAAAATGGAAAGGCATTGTTGCACTTTCACAATTACTTTATTCTATGGTCGATTCTAGGTACAATAGAAGAAAAGTTGAAGCTGATTTAACATTGTTTGTAGTTCTATTGGGTGTTCTACGCAATAGAAAACCTGTTCTCACTGATCTAATTCTCTGAAATAAATCATAAAATAGGTGAGGTGGGAGCGAACCATTAGAAGGTTCTCCACCATAAATAAACCACTTACTACATCGATATCTTTGGCTTTTTGTATGAAAGAAATTGGTCCTAAAAACCATGGATATGCCAATATATAGACAGTAAAATTCTCATTCTGAGCCTACTTATTATACTATACACCAATGAAAAACTCTGAAAGTTTATTCCATAGAATTATTAGAGTAATTAATTTTGTGTTTGAAAGGGAGTCCTTATGATCCAACATTGTACTAATGTGAAATTACTATTCCAGGAACTGCTCCAAGGTGGCGCCCCTGAGAACTGCCTCGCCGTCCTAAACAACTTCTACCAAGATGGCGTTCACTGGCACGATGTCGCCTGCCACCACCGCAAGCCCGTCATGTGCGAAGAGAATGACGCACTTCTCAAGTACGTGCGTTACACCAACCCCAACCTAAGAGTTTAAGTTAGACTTATTTATTTAGACATGTATGATAATGTTATTTTGCCAATAAATAGAATATTTAACTTAATAGACCTAGGTAACTTTATTACAGTGTATTGTTTTTGTTATTATTTAGAATATTGCCAATATTACAAACTGTTGGTGAAAACTTTGATTTTAAAATATTCTTGTAAAAACAATAAAGACTGCTAAATAAGTGCTTGTTTTTCTTTTCACCAATGATCCCACTTTTTCATACAGTTAAACACCATATTATAAAATAGTTTCTGTCATCCGAACCTTCAGTAATCCACACCATCGGGTGACAGAGGCGGTGTGGTTGGTTGGAAAACCGCTGAAGAAAAAAGGGTAATCTTAAGAAGACTTGAAGTGGAGAGAGTTGTACGAAGTAAGTAAGGAAATATAATATTGGTTAATCCACAGTATCCGATTTGAAAGGTATAAAGAATAAAATTTTCGACTATCTACAAATAAGATCCTGGAAAACGTTAAGTCTCAAATGTTCCGAAAATTCAACTTCTCTCGTTATAGTGATTTATTTTAGGGCACTCTGCCGTGTTGCGCTTCCTTCTTTAGCCAACGTTTCGGACAGCATTACAGTGTCCATCATCGGGGCAGAGAAATGTTGGCTAAAGAAGGAGGTAGCGCAACATTGCTGTGAAAATCTCAAATCATATCAGAATCGTATGGGATCATCGTATGGGATCCACCCAACCCTGCATAGTTGGATTGCGGACTTTCTGAGGGGAAGAACAATTCAAACCGTGGTTGACGGCTCTTCTTCCTCACCGCACCAAATCAATGCGGGGGTGCCACAAGGATCTGTGCTGTCTCCGACGCTGTTTTTATTGCACATCAACGATCTCGTTGAATGTGCACCAATTCACTGCTACGCTGATGACAGCACCGTTCACGAGGGTTATCTTTTTGACAGGCCCCCTTTCACCTATGATGTCCGAACAGTTCGGGAAGTTTTGAAGCAAAAAATTGACCACCACCTCGAGATGGTTCGTGCCTGGGGTAAGGCCAACTTGGTCAGTTTCAACGTCTCAAAAACCCAAGCGTGTCTGATTTCGGCAAAGAGGGAGATCAATGACTGTCTGGTGCAATTTGATGGGAGCACTCTCCCCAATAAAGACTCCATTGAAATGCTTGGAGTTACTATATCAGACCAGCTCAAGTATCGGGGATCCATAGAAGCCCGAGTAAATCAGGCCTCCAAAAAGTTGGGCGTCTTGTACAGGGCTAGGAGATTCTTCAACAGTGACCAGCTGCTGACCCTGTACAAGTCTCAAGTCCGCCCAACTATTGAATTTGAGAGCCACCTTTGGGCTGGTGCCCCAAAATACTTGATAAACCTGCTTGAATCTGTGCAAAGGAGAGCGATCCGTCTGATTGACAATCCGTTGTTAACAGACCGATTGCCTTCTCTAATGCATAGATGCAAGTAGGCATGCTGTGTCTGTTCTACAGGTATTTCAATGGAGCCTGCTCCAAGGAGCTAGCAGCATTGATTCCTGATGCACCGGTGCACGTGCGCGAAACTCGACGGACACGAGCTGAACACCCGTTCACGGTTGACGTTGGCTTCATGAGAACGGGCCGTTTTTACGACTCGTTTTTGTGTAAGTCGGCTCGTATGTGGAACGAGCTACCGGCATCTGTTTTTCCTCCCTCCTATAATCCGAGCCTCTTCAAGGCCCGCATTAACAAATCCCTTCCTACAGCCCCTACCTTATTCCGCCTCACAACGCCGCCCAACCGGGTGGTGACATAGTTCCCCTGTCTGTACACTGCACAAGCAGGGACACTCTTGTGAGGTGTCACATAAAAAAAAAATAAATAAAAAAAAAGGACAGGCTCGGTTATTAATTCTTTGGATTACAGGAGCTATACTGTATCTGGATATTATAACTACTACAGTAGGTAATTTGTTATCGAAATTTTGAATAACGATAATGAGTGCTTTCATGCCAGGCAGCAGAACTGAAATTTTTGAGAAAATTTAAAAATTTGAAAGTGTTGAGAATCGACGTTTAACAGGAACCGTTAGGCCTAAACATTTCAAAATGGTGCTGACCATCAATCAAGTTGACTATTATCTGTGGAGGAAACACAAAGACACCAAATCATTCTACTAATAAGCTGTTTTATATAAGAACTAGACATAAAAACCACCTGTTCTCACACAAAAAATGTCAACGGAGTGCAAATGTTGGGCATGCGTTGGACTCGTCTCTTGACTACGTTTGAATGATGTCGAGGGATCAATGTAGAAGAGAGGCATATTTATCGTACCCAGTAAAAGTACCGGGTATTTTCAAACAAATTTTCAGACAAATCTCCAAAATACCTGGTTCCTAAGTATTTGTAAGTATCACAGGTCTCGAAGTAAAAAATACTGGTTACAAAATACTCAAGTATTTTATTCTGGGACAGAGTATTTATTACTCTCCGTCCCCAGTCCCCAGATACTATAATCCCCAGGTAGGTTCAAAATACTTGTGGGTATTTTGTAACCGGTATTTTTCATAGGTATTTTTTTGTACCTTTACTCACTGTACCCAGTAACGAAAAGTACTCACAGAACCAAAGATATTAGAAGAACGAGATATGCTATGTTGGCCGCCGGACCGTAGGCGGAGTACTACCTAATTAGGGTACTTTGAATACTATTGGGACGTGTACGCACAGAAATCTGTTCTATGTATTAGTGCGGATACCTTAGCGTAAGCGAAGGTGTGCAGTAGTATTGGTGAACAAAACCGGCGACACTGGGCAAAACAATTCCACACAGTATAAACTGCTCATAGCACATCTCGTTCTTCTAATATCTTTGCACAGAACCCACCTCTAGATCAATGATTCCAGTTCGTCAGAGCCTCTACCATTGAAATACCTGTAGAACACGTGTAGTATTTCCACCTAATGTATATTATTATGTTCTAAAAAAATACAAATTGTCTATTAACACACTTCGGACGGGAAAGGTATTACTACCCGTTCGGTTGATTGATGCTTAAGGACAGGAAGGGTATTTTTACCTTTTGCGCCGGCCTCATTTCAATGGCAGAAAAGACGGAATTATTCAATGTTTTTACAAGAATATTATATACCAATCTCTTTGTAAAGGTCAAATCGTAAGTTTTTATTAAATTTATTTTTGTGTCTTTCGTTTACATCAGTATTTCAACAAAAGGATATGTAGTAGATTATTTGTTATTGAAATAATTCAATTCCTGGAATGAGGGTTGTTATGACCGTGAATCCTGATTCGAATCTCTTTCTCTGTTCCGCACCCACTCAACTCCTATGTGCAAGCGAGCGAGAGATGTTGGGCGTATTTAAAAAAAGCAGGTGTGAGCAAATACCGATAGGCGGACTGTAATAAACATATTACAAGGTTAATTGAGTTGCATTTCAAATAATATTCGATTTTCGTTTAGTACTTTTATAGCTTGGGTATGCTGAGTTACCATGTAAAAATTATTATTAAATTTTTTAAATTATTTTCGAAGATATAGCGATTTAAAAGAAATTCGCACGGGACCTTTATTTTCGCCCGGACTCAGCATAGCGCCAGCGCAAAATATATCCGGCTGAAATGTGTTGAGAAAGCTGAATCACGTTTTGCGCTAAGAACAGATTGCAGATCATGAAAAAATATACATTAAATTGCACATTTTCGAGTCAGTAATTTTCTTTCAGGTATCTATGGGCACCAGAACGGAGGTGGCTGCCAATAACGAAAATTGGGCGCATTTGCAGTTTTTACAGGGTCATCAGTTACAGCAGTAGTCAACAATAAAAATATAATATAACAACAGCTTTAATTTTTTTCGTCTGTATATAATACAAAAATATTTTAAACTCTCGCAGTATTTTTTTCATTAACATTAGAAATAAGATTTGAGCTATAATCCAACTCACTAGAGAAAAAAAATGTAGGAAATGGCAGTGAATTCATAATTATTGTAGTGAAATCTCAGCAGTAGCGATGGACACCTAATTAGCAGTCCATTTGGGTCCTTGGAGAGTGTAAAGGTTTGTATTAAAATGGTCATTAGGTTTAAATGGCAAACTGATACTGTCTGCACAGTGTTTTTGATGTTTTGTGTACGCATAACTTTACAACAACAATCCATTTTTTCAAAATATCAGCTTTTTATACAATAATTAGTAAATATTTCCCTAACCGCCTCACTTTTTAGGCACAGATTATGGAAATTACTCTTAGTTTCAATTTAATTACTGCAAGAAACAATGATTTACGTCAGGATTCAGGATAGACGATAAAAGTTGCATTATAATTATTAATAATATAATAATATAATTATCAATATTTATTAGTTATTTGAATGTTTGTCTTTCTTTAAAAAAAAAAAAAAAAAAAAAAAAAAAAAAAAAAAAAAAAAAAAAAAAAAAAAAAAAATTCCACTTTTTTATTGGAAGTTCAAAATTTACTTTATAAAACAATTTCTTGGACTCTTTTTGTGACACTTTTGAATGTTTCCTTTCAATCTAAATACTCATAAATGACTCAATTAATCTAAACTAAGAACCTAATAACCTATTTGAGCGTGTATATATTTTTTTTTATAGTAATTGTTGAAGCAAAGTGTAATTTGCATAATCCATGCCTAAAAGTGTGGCGGTTAGGGAAATAATTATCCAATAATTAATGTGATTGACAGAGGTGATTTGGGTAAACTTGTCGAATTCCGCTGCATGCAAACTCTTTAAAAAACAACACTTGATTTTAACTTAAATATCTAATGGAGGCAAGTATTTAAGTCGGGGGTTTAAATCGCACACGCACAAAACAGGTTTTTAGGGTCTTTGGGTTATTTGAATGATTTATGCGTGTTTTATAACATTCAAACTTAATTTTGAGAAAAAACGGAACTTTAATGAATCTTTTACAATCTCACACCACATAAATAGTTATTTATTGTAGTAATTAAGTTGAAACCAAGTGCTATTTATATATTTTTTGCATATTATGGGGCTTACATCATGGCTTGGCCTATTTCAGCATATCGCTCGCCATATAATCACAATGCAGATGTAAATAGGCCAAGCCTGGAGAATATATCACGCTTATAGTGTGGTCTGTCAAAGACTTTAAACGTGCAGCGGAATTCGACAAGTTTATCGTGATTTATTTTACTTCTTTCCTTCGACCATTATGATATGATATCCGAATTTCGTTTTAATCGGGGGATCCGTGTAAATGGGGCTATTAACCGTAGAAATCGGGAGAGCGAAGGCCGCATCCTGGAAGGGCCCCACCATGGCCCCCCGGGTCTGCCAACCCAGGTCTCCGCCCTGCCGAGCCTTGTCTTCACTGTAAGCCGTTGCTACATCGGGAAATTTCTGCCCAGCCTTTATTTTCTCTAAAGCTTCGAGACACTTGCTCTGTTTCTCACAGAGAATGTGCCTAACCTTTACAGCAGTACCGCCCTTCTTCTCTTTATCTTTGCCTGCAAATTCACAAAGTATATTCAATAAAATTAACAATAACAAATGAAAGTCGAAACCATGAAGATGATATTATTTGTAATTTTTACCTTTGTCGTCTTCAGTTGTCTTTGCTGCGCCCTTTGCGGGTTTTGCTGGACCTTTTTTGGGTGGCATTTTAACGAAATTTTATTTAACACCTATTTAATTTACAATACCGATAATTTTGCGAGTTTTGGTTAGGTTTTCTCCAGAAAACAGATGTTTTCTTATTCGCAGTTTTCTGACAGTAGTTATTTTGTTTATTGCTTCTTACTAGGCTGTTGTATAAATTTAAAAATAACGAACCTGCTTCCGAAATTTAAACCGGGGTAAAAATTTTTATTGTATGTTATATTCGATCATTTTGTAATTTCATCTGAGAGTTTTATTGATTTGTCTCAATTTTATTATTAAATTCAAAATATGGCATTAAATTAAAGCTGAACAACTTGCAAATACTACAAAATAAATATAGACATAAACAGTACATCACAACAAAATTTTCATTCACTTGAGAAAGGCTGTAAACCTGATGAACATAAATAAACCATTCACCTTATGAACTTCAAAAATATTATTTATTTATTTATTTATAAATACAATTATTTATACTCCCCTCATTTTTTTATTAATCTTGTCAAAATGAAGTGTTGTTTGTTAAAGAGCCTTTGCATGCAGCGGAATTCGACAAGTTTACCAAATATTTTGTTCACATTATTTTGGAAAAACTACTTTAAAATGTGGAACATAAATATACGATGTGGAATCACATTAGAGCGGCAATGCATGACACAGCTAAAATGCCTGCTAAATCAAATGTAATTGGCCAAAAAGAAAGGGCGTAGTGTTGTATTTTTCTAAATTTGTGTTATATTTATGAGTACCGTTCATATTTAAAACATGTTAAGGACATCTTTTATTTGTAGCTTTTTCTACAACCTGACGTAATAAACTTTCTTCGATTTGTAGTATTTCCCTCGTCACCAAAAGAGCATCTAAATATCTTGTAATAAATGCATACAAATCATCTGGTTGCGCACGAAGTACCTAAAGAAAACGAAAGTAATTTAATATTTCTGATAATTGTGTGATTTAAGCATTCAACGTAGCGACATTCTCGTTTTTTAAAGTAATAATACCTCTCTTGAAATGTCTGACATTAATTCTTGAAGACCGTCAGGCAGAACAAATTCTTCATTACCAGCTACGCGCAACATCTTAAAAATAGCAAATTAAGTTGATAAGTAGCAGCTAAATATTGTTCATAAACAACAAGCTGCAAACAAATGAATATAATAAAAGTATTTTGGGTGTTTGAAGATGGTATTCGAAACATCTTGCTTACCAGATAATAAATTAAAGTACCTATATTAAAGTTTAAAGCGTCAGAAACAAACAAAAACACTGAAATCACACAAAACGGTAACACATATTTTGTTTATTATTTTCAATATAAAAAGGGATTAAGGTGAGTAATGGCCGATCAGACGTTTCTATTTAAATTGATCAACTCGGCACTTTGCATGTTGACAAATGTGAACCTTTTTTTAACAAAGTTGATCAAGTATTAAGTTAGAAATCTTGTCGTGCAATAAAAATTGATCATCTAAAATTCAAACGTCTGAACCGCCATAACAGTACTCATCGTTCGTATTTACTGTGCATATTACTGTGGCTGCGAGTTGCGATACCTATAGAACTACATATAAGTCATATAAGTACTTCTAAACATATTTGTCGGATTCTGAATCGAATATTATTTCGAATACGCTCCAACGCCCATAGAGAAAATAATAATGACAAAGCTAAACATTTTGTCTATGGTGACTTCGGTGAGTGGTATATCTATGGGAGAAGCTATCTGTCAACAACCAACCGAACCAACCAAAGTCAGCTTTATGAAGTAGCACTTTGAAATAATATGTCAAAAGTGCTATTGATTTAACGTAAACATCTTCAATTTGTACCATAATAATGTTTAGGAATTAAAAGGTAATTGCTTGCTTTCAATAATTTTATATTGTAAGTCATATATGTACATTTAATTTAATAATTTTGCGCGATACTGTGCAATACCTGTTACGTTCCGCTCTTGTTTCTTGAACGAAAAGTGTTTGTACGTTTGTAAATAAATGATTCTTATCGATAGCAATGATCAATTCCGCTCAGATCATAAAACGACAACTTTTCTTTGTTTTAGCAAATTACTCATTTCCACTCACATCAAACTAGCTTTTTAAATAATGTAGTAAGCAGTTGTTTTGGCTTATATGCTCGCTTTCCTTTCAGATATTTTTTTTTATTACGTTTCAAATTCCTCAGTTACAAAATTGATATTGAAATAACCTGGGTTGTTTTTTAAATTTGTGACTTAAATTTAAAAAAAAATTGATGACATGGTTACTTTTTCTATATGAAATGTTTCTATTTTTCTATATGGTTTGTGCAATTATAGATAGAAAGAATATTATTTATCAATTTTAAGATAGAAATATAAAGTTCTTTTTTTTGGATTGAGTTACCAGCACTTTTTTCATATTCAACTTTTTACCCGGTTCTTTTAAGTTCTAATGTTTGTACCCTCTCTTCTGTGGATTGACTTACAGACTTTTCCTCATAAATATGATTCAAGCCCAGTTTCACTCCTGCCTCCAATTTACTCCAATTTGTAGGATTCAACAATGTGTTGATGTAGATTACGCTTAATTCTATAAATGGAGTCATTAAATATATCAATAGTATCCTCATACTCGTTGCCCAGATTATGCATCCTACTGGCTAGTGAGTGTGTGTTTTAAATTGGTTACATGGCATTTCCCAATTTTTTCTGTCCCTTTTGTGTTGGCATTTTACTAAAGTGTACTAACTAACTAACTAACCATCATGCCGTTTCACCGCAGGGGTATGCAGAGAGGAAGGACCGCCATACAACTTGGTCTTGGCACACACTCCTTGCCTCGTTCACATTCATACATCGTCTCATACATACTCTTCTATTATTCTGACTCTTGACATGGCCCGACTCCAGTATCTGAATCACTTGGTCGTGCCATGTCTTCCTCGGGCGTCCCCGACTTATGCTACCATTCACATTTGCATCATATATTCTACTTACACTCCTTTCTTCGCTCATTCGCTCTACATGCCCAAACCATCTAAAAGTTCCTTTCTTGATCTTACTCATTACGCTTACATCAGCTTTGCACTCTTTGGGGATCTCCACATTTCTCACACGATCATACATGGTTTTACCACACACATGCCTCAGGCATCTCATTTATACAGCATTCAATCTACTTTCATCCTTTCTCTGCCAGTTCCATGCCTCACTTCCATACATCAGGGAAGGTACCAGCACTCCATTGTGGACTGCTAACTTCGCTTCTTTGGACAATTTTTTGTTAGCGCCAACTGCGTTCAGTCCTCCATTAATGGAGTTACCTGCATTTACCCTTCTTTCAATATCTCTGTCAGCCTTCCCATCTCTCGTAAACACAAAAAAGTAAAGTATACTATTTGAATCAAATTGTAAAATCTCCAGACTGCAGTCTTATTTGATGAGTTCTTTTCCAAGTTTAAGACCCAACAAAGCACAATTTCAGAACTTGGTAACTGCAGTGCCCTTCTTCTTTCAATATATGACATTTATTGAAGTGAGTGAAGAAGTGAGGGCGAGTTGTTTCGGAAAAAATTACGTGTGATCACGAGTCAACTCAATTTTCCATAATTTTCCATTTGGGTTGTTTCATTGTCCGTCGAGAGAAAATTCAATGAAAAATTCATGATCGGCCGGCTAGCACGAATAATCCAATTTTTAAGAATAACGCTTCCGCAAACATCCCAATTACGATCTGACAGGCTGTATATACTACAGAGTACCAATTACTGGTGATCACGACTGGACTATTTTGGCATATGACACAAAGAAAACACAACAATTAAAATTTCAGAAGTAAATGGTTTTGTGGGAAGAAGTTTGAATACCTTTTCTACATTAAGTATTTTCGATATTCTTTTTTATTTCGTTGGTTTCAGTGATTGAAAATGACGCAAAACCTGGTAAAAATATCAAAAAAAATCAAGCACAAGTTTGTTTCTCTTGTCGACTTATGTATTTAAACTATTACCAACTGTAAAAATGTATATTTTACGATAGTTTGTCAAACCTTCTTCATGTGATTGACATTTTCCCATCAAATTACTTCACTAATTTACATTGCGAACATCAGGATGTGTTGTTTGTGGGTATATTGTGGAGAAAAACTAATGACTTTCTCTCAACTCCCGATTTCATACAAGATGAAAGAAGTCAAGCTTGTGAACGAATTGCAATTAAAGATAACCGTATACTTACCTAGTTTTTACATACCTATATTAACTCTATGGCAGTTCATACTATAGAAACAATCCATAAAAAATGTCTTCAACAATATTTTGGTAAAACTGTAGTCTGCACACCACTACCTAGTGCAATTATAGTTGTGGGTTAGCCTGCCTAATAGACATTTTAATACATAATATATAGTGTACAAGGGGTGTTCGGGATATGCGATACCACTGGACCCTCCTTTTCTATACTGGCTTTGAGTCACAGAAAGAGTTCAGTTTATAAATACAGAATAAAGCACTGGTTAAACCCTCATGTATGAACGTTATACGATTTGGGATACATTAGCACAAACCTGTAACCGGCATATTTTTTTTTAAAAGACAATTAAAAAAATACAGTGTGTGGCAAGCCTACGCACGACGGAAGTGAAACTTTTAGTATTCTTCTCTCTCTCTTTTCATTTCATTCTCTCTTTTTTTCTGTCTATTGACATATTTATAAGTAGCATGTGATAAAAAAAAATTAAAAGTTATAAAAATATGGGATTCAAACCCGGGTCCTGCATAACGAGTGTCGAACGCTCTGCCTCTAGACCGCGGTTATTACGTATTCGACCAAAATATCATAAAGTCAAAATATCTAAAAGTCTTTATCACTTTTAAAAAAAGCATTTTATCACTTTAAAAAAAATTATTATTAAAAAAATCACAAAAAGAAAAAAAAATAGTTTAAGCGGGGATTGAACCTCGGTTCTTCACGACGAGAGTCACGCGCTCTGCCTCTAGACCGCGAAGCTGAGTTTGGAGGGTGACCTAAAAAAGGTATATAATATTGGCTAGGCTCCTATAGCGAAATGATCACGGTTTTTCATGACGGTCATGAGTTGGTTTTACTCCTGTCCTCGAAATTGCATAACGCGAGTAAAGAAGTTTCACTTCAAAAAAACTTTAATATTAGGTATTTAAAATATCTGATGTGAAGCAATCTTGTGTGTTCCTACTAGTCATAGCTGTATAAAATTTATTTTTTATTATTAAAAGCCTATTGTTCTCAATGTTGCAACTTTATTTAAATAAGAAATAAAACTAAACCATTTTCTATCAGTTCAAATGCAAACAAACCTCTAATCAGAATCATCCTCAAATTATGTAAATAAAAAAAATCAGGTGCCACACACCTGCCACCGCTGTTACTGATGTTTCTTGATTATCCATCTCCGTTTAGCAGTTTAGGTACTTATATATTGTTTAGGTATTAAAATGGTGATTATTACATGTATTCAATGTTTTCAGTGCTGTACCACCGCCACTATGCTGGGTCTGATGTATGAGAAGCGGCCCCTGAAGCGGCCGCGCCTGGGGCCTCCGGACGTGTACCCCCAGGAGCCCAAGCAGCGCGAGGATGACATGAGCCTGGTCAACGTGAAGCATGGCTTCCCCACTGTGCCGCAGCTCAGCGATGAATTTGGCACGGCCAGGAACTGTAACATCACCGCTTCTAAGGTAATGGACTAATATAGAATACAGACACAAATAACAACTAGACGAATATATTATCATACTAGCTGTACCCCGCCACGCTTTCCTGTGGCTCAGTTTGTCTGTGCATATAGAGAAACAATAGCGTGTGTTGTCCAAAAGGTGGAGCTGTTTAAAAAAAAGGATGTTTGTACCTGTCACAGGTGACATCAATATAATCTAAGTATATAAAAATACGCACATATAGCGATGCTACGAGATTCATCTAGAACGTCTCGCCCATACAAAAAGCATCGTAATCCGAACACTTCAGACATAATGCGAAGCGTTCTTATCTTGCTACCTACCCGTCTACGAGCACCTACTTGCGAGCAAACTACCTACGACAATACATTGTGAGTCAGTCTAGCACATTACGCGCATTCGCTAGAAGGTTCTAGCCTATTGCCTAGGCATAATTCCAGTGCCATCGAAACTACCAGACGAATCTCGCTGAAGCGAGTGACCCGTAGTTTACCAGTGGTCTCGCGTGCTTACTACCGCCACGGGCTGGGCTATATAAATAGGCCCGACGCAGCGAGTATTTAGTATTCAGTCAACTAGCTCGCCCGCTCGTAACCTTGACCCAGATATCGCCTGCATTCCACGCTAAATAATATAGTGCCTACTCGTATTTATCCCGTAAAATAAACGCATTATTATTGTGAAGTAATTGCTATTTGTGCATTCTTAAATAAACGCTCCAACTGAGTAAATCGAGACTTTTATGCATCCCCAGTTAGGGTGTGTGTGAAGGCTAGGATAATGCGGAAGGAAAGGGAGATAGGGAAGGGGAAGGGTGGGAAGCACCTGGCTGTTCACAACAAATGTAATGCCATTTCAAGCAACTTCTGGATTCTGAATTATGGCTGTTAACCAGGGCGACACTGAGAGTATTTTCCACTCTGATTTATGTGCTATATATACATGTATGTAGCTACCAATACGAGGTGTCCGGAAACTCGCAGTGGTAGCGAGAAACTGAGGAATTTGCAGTCGATTTTGCGGTATAACTTTTTTGATTTTAGCTTTTATTTTCGAGTAAATCTAGTCTGAACATGGAATTTTTTAAGTCAAATTTGAAGAAATTTGGTCGTAAAGGATTTAATATCAGCTGTTTGCTATCGTTTAAAATGTGTCGAAGCGTAGACCCGGCTCCAAAACATTTTTTGGGTCCTATTGTTGATGTAGATTCTTCAGTTTCCGCTTGCACTACGAGTTTCCAGACACCTCCATAAGTATATTTCAATATTACATTTAACACTATGTAATTAAGATCGAGATATTAAATAAGTAAGCAATCAAGGTGAAGAGATGTAGCCCGTTTAAGTCTAGAGTCACCAATGCTATTGTTTTTGATAGACGTGCTTGAGACAGTTTTCCGCTAGTGGCGCTAGTATATTTTAAGTTGTCGGTGTTTTTGTCTGTGGCCAGCAGTGGCTACATTTTGATGGAGGTAATTTCTATATAATTTGAATTTGTACTAATAAATGGATCTGTTGCAGGTCGGGGCCTACTTCTCTGGAATTCTGACCCGCAAGGAGGAGCTGAGCATCCTGCCCGACTGCGGGAGGAAAAAGCAGCAGATCAACCCCAAGGACAACTTCTGGCCCGCCACCGCCCGGACTAAGGGAGCTATTGAAGCCTGGTTCAAGGACCTTGCCGGTGAAATATCCTTCCATATATTCTTCTATGTAGCCTCTACTCAACCTCTGGGTCCAGAGCTTTCATTGAATTTAACATTAAAAATAGATAAACAAGTGCATGGCATTTGGCAGCCACCTCTGGTCTGGAGCCCCAAAACATCGTCAGTTTGATAGATTCCCCTTCTTAACAAAGTCAGATGGGAATGCTGTTCTTTTTCTACTCATATTTCAATGAAAGGTGCTCCAAGAAACTAGATTCTTTCGGCACTGTTGTATAGTCGGGATACACGCCAAAGCGTGCCCAACATTTGTACACGATTGACATTTGTCACATGAGAATGCGTCGTTTTAACGACTCATTCTTGAATTCAACAGCTTGACTATAGAATGATTTGCCAGACTCTGTGTTTCCTCCATCCTACAAAATCAAATTCACCATCTTCAAAGCCCATGTTCACTCTTTCCGTTCCTCAGAAAAACCCTCCACCCAGCATCCCCAAAGATGAAATAGGCCCTGAGGGATTTAATTTAATGGAGAAATTATTTTCCTCAGCGTCTCCCGTGTGGAGTTAATGTAAAACAAAAAGTTGTTTTAGTATGATACATCTATTCTATATACAGGTTGTCCGGGGGTAAAGTGCTCAAATTTCGGGAGGTGATTCTACATAGCGCCCTTCGTGGCAGCCGGACGTGTCCTTCAACTTTTAGTATTTTTTTATTATTTTCAAGGGAAATGAGGCAACATAAAAATACAAAAAATGTTTAAACACCGACATCTGCGATTGCCCTCCTCTAGAAAAAACAGAACAAATAAAGTATCTAGGAATCGTAATTGACCATAACCTTAGATGGATACCTCACA
Organism: Hesperophylax consimilis; assembly: GCF_061612785.1. Lineage (NCBI taxonomy): Eukaryota > Metazoa > Arthropoda > Insecta > Trichoptera > Limnephilidae > Hesperophylax > Hesperophylax consimilis. The sequence goes on along the minus strand of NC_142861.1, from coordinate 8,762,454 downwards.
TCAAACAAATCACAAATAAACTTCTCAAAACAATACACATTTTCCTAAACATAAGAAACATATATAAAATAAAACAATATATTTTGCACTTTGCCAATCAATAATAGAATATGGAATTATTGATTGGGGAGGAGCAACAAACTCGGCTATCAATTACATAGAAACCGCACAGAAAACGATCTTAAAGGTAATACTAAAAAAACATAGACTGACTGATACAGACCAAATATTCAACAGCTGTGACGTACTAGATATACGCCAATTATACGTTAAAACACTACTAAACTACATTTTTGACAAAAAAAAAATTTCAACATACACAAAATAACACTAACAGACCAGTTAGACAAGCGTACAAAGAAAACATAAACTACTCCGACAGTAAATTCAAGCTTTGGACAAAGACACTACCAATACCATGCAATAAAAGCTTTCAACAGTTTAAAACTTGAAATTATAATTGAGGAAAATAAAAATAAATTCACACACAAAATTACAAAATGGATTAAAGAACAAAAAAGACAATATTACCAAAATTTCATATTATAAAATGAAGGCCTCAGCACGGGCAAGCCACCCAGTGAGGCCTACATTACTGGAAAACTTGAATTGTAAAAAATATTGTACCTAATAAAAAAAATAAAAATAAACATCCTTTTGAAATTATTTTTAAAATCAGTTATTCAACATTTTAAATAAACTGAACAACCCATAATCAGAACTTTATAGTAATGTGGTTAGAGTGCAGTGTGTTAACCCATTGGCCTCCGAATTGTTTAGCTAAAAATTTGTCCTTCACATCCGAATTAATTATGTGACAAAAGTTTTAAATCTGCAGTGGTGTACTAAATCTAATATAACTTTTAAACTAAACATGCAAACGTAACAATTTTTTTAAATTTACTTGTGCATTGAATCAAGGTATGTAAAAAATATATGTAGTGTTTAAAAAAAAAATAATATTATGACTAAACGAGGATATAAAAATAACTATATAATAAAAACCAATTATTTTTTCTTTATTTTTTTATAATTGGATTAAGAAAATTTGTACATTAATCATACTTATTACCATAATATATTTTTTTTACATAAACATATACTTAAAACTAAAAATTAAATTTAGTATGGTAATCCTCAAAGTATTCAGGGATGTAGAGGGCCATTTTGCATGATTTGCATTCCCAGCGCGATCCAGACCTCTTAGACCAGTATAGCTGTAGGGAGGACTTTTGGCATGAAGCCATCAGCAGGCATAGGGCTAAGTAGGACTGCAGCTCATCGGAAGTCACCTCCGTCCATCCTGGTCTGGCTTGACCGCAATAAAAATAATAAAATGAAAAAGTATCCTTTTTGGTTTTTGACAGTTAAATTGTAAAATCAATTTTTCAACATACTTCTTCGAACTCCTGGGTTGCCGGTAAATGGAATCCGGCTAATAATTGGAGACGAATTCCACGTCCATTCATTAGGATTGGTAGAATTGCGATATTTTGCTGGAGGTATGGAAGCCGACAGGCCTTCTTCACTCGCTGAAACTTCCACTGTCTCCTCAGTGGACTCTTCTTCCTCAGACTGCGGATCTGAGGAATCTATGTGGTCACTGAGGTTATCGTGGTCAGATTCATCCAATAAACTCTCAATTTGGGCTGATGTTAGCCGCCCACCACGCGTTTTACGAACAAGCTTGTCGATTTCCGAACCACCCGCCATTTTGAAATCAATTTGTCCTTGTGCAGGAAGCAAGCCGCTCATGTCCCTGGCCAAGAAGGCGCCCAACTTCAACAAGAAGGAGGAGATCTTCATGACGCTGACGGAGCACCAGGTGCCCATGTCCCGCGCCGCCTGGTTCATCAAGCTGAGCTCTGCCTACACGGTGGCCGTGTCAGAGGCCAAGATCAAAAAGAGGCAGCTGCCCGATCCCACCACCGGTAATCCACCTCATCTCCGTAGATTATAGAAATAGTGTAGATTTATTTATTTAATATCAACGGTATAATTATACCATAAACAATAATAACAACACGTTTGACATTAGATGGTACAGTGACATCAGAAAGTATGAAATGAATATAAGCTCTAGAATGATGTAAAAGTAAGATGTACAAAACATAGAGGTAGATATAGGTTAATCTTAATTGAAAAAATATGATAGTATAGCCTTCTTGTACCTTCTGTGCAGTTAACCGAATTTCTTAATTTGACCCTGTCCCCTTTGGTCATATTTACCTGTATCACACTTCGACTAAGAACTACCAGCTTTATCTTCATTTTCTTAACGCACATTTTTATTGGCAGCTATCTTTAAGCAAAGCCTCAGCGAGACTGATATCCTGGGTTCAATTCCTAGATGTGACCAAATCTTTTTCTGATTTAGTATTTAAAATTTTTGTCTGAGAATCTTCATTGATGAAATGAACATTTGTCGAATCTCTTGTAGTTCTTTATATGAGGTGATTTCAAGATAATTTTTCATTTTAGATTCATGCTGGATAAATTCTTCTAAAGGTCTAATACACTCTCTGTCTTAATAAAAATTGCCATCTAATTAAATGTAATTTTTATAATTTTCAGAATGGACATCAACACTGGTGAAGTTTCTCAAGGATCAGCTTCCCAAGTTGGCTGAGCACTACCAAAACCCACCAAGTAGTATCCCCGACAAAACACCACCTCCTACTTCAGGTGAATCAATCAATCAGCCAATCAATGAATCAATCAATCAATCAATCAATCTGCCAATCAATTAACCAATCCACGAATGACTCAATTAACCAACCAATCAGTCAATCGACTACTAATCGATCAACCAATCAACCAACCAATCAGTCAATTAAATACCAATCGATCAGCTAATCAACCAACCAATTAGATAGTCAATCAATTATAACTTTTATTTTACAGGTAACACCACCCCAGGCCCGATAATCGCGCCCCAGGGTATCAGCAGCTCTGGTGTCAACAGTTCCCAACAATCGGGGAACAACCAAACGGGGGCCAATCCGCCTGGCACTCCTGGCAACACTGTGCCGAATTCCTTGCATTCTCCTGGCATTCCCAGTGGTGAGAAAAAAATTGGTTCTACTTTGCTTTTTACTTACTAAGGTTATGTTTGCTTCATCATTTCTTTTTTTTTATTATGTTCCTAAAACATATGAAAGGTTTTTTATCAACAGGATGCAAATAAAAAATTTCATCGTGGAGTGACATTGATTTAATTCACTTTTCCCACAGCTTTTGGTGCCCTCCACTTCAAACATCTGTGCAGTGGAACCTTTATATAAATATTATTTGTCATTCATCTGTTACTGAGGGTCTAACGAATCTGGAATTTGAAAAATATAGAGACAGGTTTAACCCTGTCGACCTCATCAATCCCGCCGGGGAATGAATATAGTGGGTATTCATTTACCACATACCGCACCACATTCATACATCGCCAACTCTTGCATCATGTGGGCACAACGGTTGTGGGAGCACCTTATCCTATTGACGGAGGACCAGAGTTTATGAGTTATTGAGAACCCAGGCTGTCTCTCAGTGGGGCCCTGTGTGAGACGGACATTTCTCACATCAGCCCATTGCCACGGATAGTGCGCCAACTGCCGCACGCAATGGTTATGTTCGCCGTGCTGTATGCTATGTAGCAATCACATATATTGTTAACACACGTATAGGTACGGCAGTGAGTGAATTAGCACCCAAAATAAGGGGCCGAAAACTGACAGCTCTCCCGGCCGAGGGGAATCATTAAATATTATTATTATTATTATTATTATTATTATTTTTTAATGAGCAGGCAACATACGGCTGATGAGCTCATACCAATTTCCTAGTTAATAAAGTTAGTTCATAGCTAATCCTTTCTCCTCTCCAAAAAATAATACAATTGAGCTATAAATTGGTTTGTATTAGTAGAATCGATGAAATTTTGTGAAAGTTCCACGCATCCACTACTCTATTTGCAAGGTTGATTTTCGGGGAACAATAATCATAAACACATTAAATACAAATATGTAGTAACTTTTGAATCAAAAGTGGAATTATTGCAATTATTGAAATTCAATTAATCTGTTCCCCTAAAAAATGGTGCAATGATGAATAAAAACATTGTTAAAATTATTATCTTTATTATACTGTGGTGGCAGAAGTGAAAGCGGTGGAAAGTTAATATTATTTAGGAGAATTATCACCATCAATTAAAAGATCAGATAACTCCGATTTCGGTGATGGGTTAGTTTCGCCCGTTGTCAGGTAATACAGTGTTCAGGAGTAAAGTGCGCAAACTTCGGGGGTGATTCTACATATAGTCCAAGTAAAAAAGATAATTAACTTTTTTCCAAAATTTCAATGTTTTAAGGTTGTATTCAGGTATAAAAGTTGAATTTTTTGTGCGTACAAAATAATATTCTTTTATTGAAAAAAAAATTTGTACAGAAATTTTTTTTTTACTTCTACCATCGTCTAGAATCACTTCCCGATGTTTGTGCACTTTATCCCCGGACACCCTGTATATATTCGATTTTACCCTTTAGGCTTTTAAATATTTTTACATACAAGTCCCAAAAACGGGGAAATTTCTCATGGAATTTCAGAATGCTTCTGAAATTCTATTTTAAATTTGTTATAAATTTCTTATTTTTGAAGTAGTCGTAAAAACAAATACCGTTTTAGTTATTAGATAAAGTTATCTTTCAAATATTTGTATTTGAAATAAACATTGATTGATATTCCAAATAATAAAATTTTAATATCAAACACGAAAATTATAATTTTTTTGGTAAACTAATGTTTAAGACAAGATTTTTTATGCATAGCACAAAGGGTAACAATTATTTTATAAGCAATAATTATTAGCCTGAAACACTCATGCACATTGAAAAATCTCCTGATAAAAGATACATGACGCCAACGGGACTCGAACCCGTGTCCCTTCGATTTAAGGTCGACAGCTCTGACCACTGAGCTATGGCGGCTTATCTCTTATCCGCGAAATAATTCAATATATACTAGTGTTTCATTCAACAATTACTGCTTGTTACATTTTTCACCTGAAACAAATAACTTTATTTATTAGTTTACCAAAAAAATTATAATTAATATTTGACAAGTTCTAGTATCTTCACCAAAAAATGTAGACAATTTGTCTCGACGCCATCTAGTGAGAGAGTTAGCACTTACAATGCCTTTCTCATATAAAATAAAGTTGGTTGTTTCAGGTGAAAAAATGTAACAAGCAGTAATTGTTGAATGAAACACTAGTATATATTGAATTATTTCGCGGATAAGAGATAAGCCGCCATAGCTCAGTGGTCAGAGCTGTCGACCGGAAATCGAAAGGACACGGGTTCAAGTCCCGTTGGCGTCATGTATCTTTTATCAGGAGATTTTTCAATGTGGATGAATGTTTCAGGCTAATAATTATTGCTTGTAAAATAAACACGAAAATGTTAGCAAAAAAAATTACCGAAACATTTTGACTCGAATCGTCCATAATTTTGAAAGAATTCGATGTTTAGAAAACACATTTCTTTTTTGTAGGGAATTAGTAAGAAAACTGTTACTTCACTTTTTACGCCATTTATACAATAAACATATATAAATAATTTTTTATCTTTAAAAAAATCATCCCAAATTGTAATCGTACACTTAGACAATTTTTAGGATTTTATCCTTAGAATCAAGTAATTATTTTATTATAACTGAGAAGAATAATTATTTCTCTTTCCAACAACGAACAAATCATATGTCTCCGCATTGCAGAAAAAAAGATAAAAATACTTTTATAAAGTACGGACTCCCCGGTCAGATCTATCCTTCAGGGGCTCTAATGAATACAATGTTTGTGGCTAGTAATGTCCTTCCGAGGCCTGAAGGTTTAATAAAAGACTCGCCCAATGTTACCTGTTTCCGTCTCTCCCGCTGTAATCAATCACATTGTGGCTAAATGTACTTTTGTTTTGGTTGACTAATGTAACACTCCATGTTTAGCTCTGGGCTCCGTGACCCCAACGGGCGCAGGCTCCGGATCGTGCGACGCACCCGCCGTGGACAGCGGCCAGGCCTTGCGGCAGTGGGGCTACTGCATCCAGCTGGCGCGCTGGCTCATCGAGGAGGGCCTCATCGACCGCCACGACTTCCTCACCTGGATCATTGAGCTGCTCGACAAGAGGACACCCGACGATGGTCTGTTGAGGTAAGAATTAGTATTGAATCAAAATATAATTAATTGTTGGAAATAAGTGCTAAAGCCATTAACACCAAACGCATTGATGAAAATTTGTCTCATTTGGATATAACCCCTGGAGCCTCTATATTTTGCAATGTATTTCTCTTAACCGAACTGTCATAATGTGGATTGCGCGGGAAATATTTTGGCATTACATGCGATTACAGATAAATTCGCTCTTCTTAAACGTATTTCAAAATAAAATACTGTTTTTGGCAGCAGATGAAGTACTCTTTTAGATATTAGTATTACAAACCTAAATCCGCAGTAAAAAATATAAAAATTTTGAGCGCAAACATATATAAAGTTTTTAAATTCGCTTGCTGATGGTTTTTTATTGTGTAAACTGTAATTACCATTTTACCCGAAACTAACAAACATATGAAGTGATAACGTCAACGAGTGCTGTAAAATATTTGAAAATAGATTAACGAACTTTATAAATGATTCAAAAAAAATTATTCCAAAAGGAAATACAGCAAAATTTCGTAAAATCAAACCGTGGATAACACATGGGCTTGTTGTGTCCATAAGACACAAAGAATGGCTTTATAAAGAAACAAAAAAAAAACCACTAGACATTAAATTAAATGTTCATTTTAGAGAATACAAAAATAAATTAACCACGCTCATAAAAAACACGAAAGAAAATTATTATAAAAATAAACTTGATGATTCTGAAAATGACAGTAAGAAAGTTTGGAATATAATCAATGAAATCATGGAAAATAAACAAAATACCAAAAGTAATACTATTAAGAGTGTAATACAAAACAATAACATAATTAACTGTATTGAAGAACCTAAAAAAGGAGCAAACGCTTTTAACGAATTCTTTGCAAATATCGGAAAGAGTCTAGCAGAAAAAATTACCGTGAAAAAATAAATAAGATGTATATTGAAAATATTCCAAATATAGAAACTAAACTTGAACTCTTCGAACCAACCAATCCGTCTGAAATTGTACAAATTATATCAAAAATGCGAGGAGGTTCTGCTCCGGGATTTGACGGTCTCGCTGTAAAAACACTAAAAATCATTAAAAATTATATTTCTACACCAATCTCTCATATTATAAACAATAGCTTTAAGACAGGAGTTTTCCCAAGCACGTATAAGAAAACCATAATCTCTCCAATATTTAAGTCCGGTAGCCCGGAGGACATTTCTAATTATAGACCCATTTCACTCTTATCTAATATATCGAAAATTTTTGAAAAAATTGTTAAAAAAAGACTAACTGCATTCTTAAAAAAAAACTCGATTTTAAATGAAAATCAATTCGGTTTCACAGAGGGAAAAAGTACCCAAGATGCCATTGCAAAAATTTCATCTAGTATTCAGAGTGCCCTGGACAAATCAAATAAATGTATAGGAATTTTTATTGACTTAAAGAAAGCATTTGACAGCATTTCCCATGAAAGACTTATATTAAAATTAAAAGAAAATGCCATTGACCACTTAGCTCTTAAATGGATAGAAAGCTACTTAACAGAGAGACCTCAAATTGTAAAATTAAACCAAACCTTTAGTACACCACTAACAAGTACATTTGGCATTCCTCAAGGCACGGTCCTCGGACCATTACTATTTCTAATGTATGTAAATGACATTTTCCAACAGAAAATCAAAGGTGAATTAATCTCTTATGCTGATGATACTGTTTTATTAATAAAAGGTCAAACATGGGAACTAGTTAACAAACTTGCAAATGAATGTATTAATATCTTAAAATCATGGTTTGATAATAACGTACTCACACTTAATGCCAAAAAAACAACATATGTATTATTTTCACTACAAAAAATACCTAAACACAAAGTAAATATCATAATCCATGATGAAAATTGTGACAATGTCAACTGTAAACTACTTAATCCTATTTGTACTGTAATCAACTCTTCTTCTGAAATTAAATATCTTGGTGTGATCATCGATGAAAATTTGAAATGGAAAAGCCATATTACGGAGTTAGTAAAGAGAATAAGGAAATGTATATATATATTTGTTAGGTTAAGAAATATTTTAAATGTGAAAATACTAAAAAATGTATATTATGCTCTTGTCCACTCCCTGCTTATTTACGGAATCATAGGTTGGGGAGGATCTTATAAAAACAACCTAAACTCAGTAAAAGTCTCGCAAAAAATTATTATAAAGGTAATACTTAAAAAAAACTCTACTTTCCCAACAAAATTGCTTTTTAAAATGTTTCCAGTACCAAATATTGATGATATATTTAAGCAAACTTCAATTATAAAAATGTGTAAAGAAAAAAATAACACAGAATATCAAGAATTTTACAAACTGATGAGAAATGGAAATCAATTTATTACGCCAATCTTTAAAACAACTCAAATGCAAAACCATTATATTTACCAAGCCATAAAAAACTACAATAATCTCCCTTCCGAATTGCGCTGTATTACGAACCAACAAGAACAAATCTATAAAATCAAACTTTTTTTCAAAAAAAACTTATATTAAAAAATATATGGATATATTATATTTATATTTTACACATAACATTGAATCACTGAAGTAAGAATCGTGGCTCCCTTATCAGGCACAAGAGCTCCTCTTTTCTGATAAGGTATACATGACCAATTATGTACCTAAATATTATATTTGCAAAAAAATGTATGTATTAATGTAACTATGATCTATATTAAAATAATAAAAAATATATATTAATTAGACAAAAGTATTATAAAAATTATTGTCACTTCACTTTATATTTCCAACACTTATGTTTAACAGTTGTGAAGCGCCCTTTGTGGCAGCTGGACGCGTCATGCCGTCTCCAACCGCTTTGTGTTTTTTTAGTATTTTCAAGGGAAACGAGGCAACATCCCTTTGAAGTTATTTTAAAAATCAGTGAATCAACATTTTAAATTAACTTACCAATTAGTAATCAGAACTTAATAATAATGTGACTAGAGAGCAGTGTTTCAAAAATGAAAAATCGAAAATTGTGCTAAAAATATTCTAAATTCGCTTAAGTTGAACTTGGGACGAGAATCGGTAACTGTAGGTACGCCAGATGTTTTCAATGTTATTCTTGGAAACTCTGAAAGCCCTAACAAGTGCCCAAGGTGATTTATTATCTCGTCCGCCGCCTTTTATTTCGGAACAATACACCACTAACATAATCACCAGAAACAAGTTTACAAGGAGATGGAACGTCACAGCGGTGCTGCCAAGGTTTGTTATCTATGTGAGGATACTGTGACAGCGCTTAATTAGCAGCAGACACATACCTGGACGGATGACGAACCTCGTGCTGGCACTGTTGGTGGCACGGTGCACTCTTTCGCTGCAGTAGCTGGTCCAGTTTCCTCACCACCTGGGATTCTTGCTGCAGAGTCTCCATCCTCTACCTTCGTCGAATGTCACAGCGGTGCTGCCAAGGTCTGGAATCCATGAGAGGACATTGTGTCAGCGCTCTATTAGCAGCAGACACATACCTGGAAGGATGACGAACCTCGTGCTGGCACTGTTGGTGGACTCTTTCGCTGCAGCAGCTGGTCCAGTTTCCTCACCACCTAGGATTCTTGCAGCAGATTCTCCATCTCCGTGTCACCTGTTTCTGTACTTCATTTTATTTAACTTAATTTCAATTTCAATTTGTAATATTTATATATTTTTTTTGTAATATCTGCATTAACTGTACAGCGCCCCTGAGGTGATATTTCGCAAAAGCGGCGCTATAAAAATCATCCAATAAATAAATAACAGTTTTCAATCGCCGACAATAGAGGCATTGGCGTTTTTTCGAATTGCCGTCAAGGCACAGTTCTACTTCATACAATCAAATTTCTATTGCATATAGTTATGATTAAGAGGAACATCTGCGCAGTCTTTTTCACACAATACATAAAGTTGGATTTGAGGTCAAAATACCCAACCAAACTGAAATATTCTTTTTTAATGAAAAGGTATAGCTATTATCTATATTAGTAAATTATATTAGTTATATTACAGTATTTTTTAATTTGAACACACAAGTAAATGAAGTATCACATCCGTACTATATATTTGGTATTCCTTTTGATTTTTCAGTTTGGTCAAGTAAGGGCGTGAGCACACAGAGAGCGGTCAGAGTTCTGCGTTCTGGTGACCGTTGACCGCTCAAGAGTTCCAACGCACACAAGCGGCGTTCAAATTCTCGCGTTCTAGTTTCGTTTGGGTCTTTGCATATGCAACATGTCACTAGAAAGTTCATCATCCGTGAAAATATATTGCTCTTGTGGAGCTTAACAGCTTCTAAAAAGAAAAGAAAGTATTGGGTGCACCCAATCAACACAACGCGAGAAGAACAAGGCGAATTTACTAATAATAAAATTTACTTAAAATTTAAATTTACTAGTAGCAATTTCAAACCAAGCTTCGACTTTTTTTTCGCGTTTTTTATAATTTACATCACTTAAATCGTATAACAAACTCCTTTCCCTAACCAATTCAATTAACTTTTCTGTGTTTGTAACCTCAAACATCGCGGCGTTCTGGCGTTCTCTGCCTCGGCGGCAAAAGAACTCTTAGAACGCGGCGTTCCGTTTTGACCACCGCGGTCTGACTGCCCGCTGTGTGCGTTGTTGTTATAGTATCAGTACATTCTAATGAACGCCGAACGCGGAACTCGGAACTCCTGACCGCTCTCTGTGTGCTCACGCTCTTAAGGGTTTTCCAATAAGAGGTGTTATTTTGAATAGCCCGCTATTTCGGTAGATGTTACTTTTGAAGCTGTCATTTTTTGACATTTGACAAGTAGAAACTACGTTATTAATAAAAATGGAACGATACACGCTTCAACAACGCATTGAAATTATTAAAATTCACTTGAGTGAATCAAATGCAAATCATCTTGAGTGATGAGGCCCATTTCCACCTCGGTGGCTTCGTCAACAAGCAAAATTGTCGCATCTGGGGCTCGGAAAACCCAAGAGTTATTGTTGAAAAGCCTCTCTATCCTCAACGTGTGACTGTTTGGTGCGGTTTATGGTCCGGCGGAGTCATTTGACCTTACTTTTTCGAAAATGAGGCTGGAGCAACAGTTACGGTGAATGGATTGCGCTATCGAGAGATTTTATTTTATTTTATTTTATTTATTTATTTATTTTTTTTTTTTAATGCAATAAACAACATAATATATTATAATTTTACTGGTCTTCCATTAAAAGCCTTAGCTTGTGGATGGAAGAAGAGTTAACATTTCACATATTATGTACAAATAAAGTCACGTGTACAGTTAATACAATGCAGTTAATACAGTTAATACATTTCATATAATTACAATTACTATTTACTATAATCATGTATTTCAATATATATGTATGTGTAGGTAATATAGACACATGGCAATCAGACCCGTTAACTAAAATATGTAAACATATATGAATTCAGTAAGAAGAAAAACAAGTAAGATTTTTAGTGTGACATTCTCTAAAATACTTTTTGATGGAGTTCAACAATTGAATTTTGTTCCTAATGCTTCTGATTTCTATTGGTAGGTTATTGAAAAAGAATTTTCCTTGGTGAGTATAATGGTGTTGTGCAAAAGAAGTGTTTAATTTGGGGCACACAAATACATGTTTAAGTCTAGTACGATTTTCAGTTATGAATGCGTATTTATCTTTTTCTTTTATAATTTGTATAATTGAATTTTTTATAAATAAGTTTTTAAATGTTGGAACTTTGAATTCTTCGAATATGCTGTCAGTTGGAAAGTCTGGAGGTTTTTTTAGTATAATTTTTATTATTAGTTTTTGAACAATTTCTATGGGGGTCAGATTAGTTTTGTAAGCTGCTCCCCAACTGATAATGGCATACTGAAGAATAGACTGTACTAATGCGTAGTATATTGAGTATAGGTTTTTCGTTGATAAGAAGTTTCGTATTCGTAAGAATATATGAATTAACTTCCTAACTCTTTTTATTGTATGGTCGATGTGATCTTTCCATTTTAGGTTTTTATCTATGATTATTCCAAGATATGTAATTTTATCCGCTATTTTCAGAAGTGAACATTTTTGTTGGCAGTGATTAGTATCGTGTTGTGCGAGAGAATGATTATGTAAGAATATTTGAAGATTTGGAGGTACGAGGGTGGGTCAATAAGTCCTTAGAAAAAAGCATTAAAACAGTTTGTATTTTTGTATTTTTTTTTTATTTCTCAACATAATCTCCTTGGAGCTCAATACACTTGGTTAGACGTTTCTCAATTTTTTTTAAACCGTCAGAAAAATAAGTTTTCGGAAGGTCCTCAAAATAAGCATTTGTCCGATCGATGACTTCTTCATTTGAAAAAAAAACGTTGTCCACTTAGCCATTTTTTTAAGTTTGGGAAAAGGAAAAAGTCACTGGGGGCTAAATCTGGCGAATACGGTGGGTGGTCGACCAATTCGAACTTCAATTCTTCAATTTTAGCCATTGATCGTAAACATGTGTGAACACGGGCATTGTCCTGATGAAAGAGGATTTTTTTCCTGTTTAAATGAGGCCGTTTTTCTTCAATTTTGTTTTTTAGCTGGTTCAATAAAGATGCATAATAATCCCCTGTTATTGTTTTTCCTTTTTCCAAATAGTCAACGAAAATAATTCCATGTGCATCCCAAAATACAGTAGCCATAACCTTACCAGCTGATTTTACGGTTTTCGCCTTCTTTGGACATGGTTCGCCTTTCGCAATCCACTGCTTTGACTGTTCTTTCGTCTTGGGAGTATAGTGGTGTATCCATGTTTCATCTACAGTCACAAAGCGACGAAAAAATTCATCCGGATTGCTTTGCATGAGCGACAACAGGGCTTTATAGGCCACCACCCTATTTGTTTATTGTCGACTGTGAGCAAACGCGGCACCCATCTTGCAGAAATTTTTTTCATGCCCAATTTGTCATGTAAAATAGAAATGACGCTACCTTTTGAGATCCCTGTAACCTCAATTATCTCACTCAACTTTAATCTTTGGTCACTTAACACCATATCGTGGATTTTATTGATCATTTCTGGTGTAGTCACTTCTACAGGACGTCCTGAGCGTGGTTCATCCTTTGTTGATGTACGACCACATTTAAATTCATTTAACCAGTTATAAATAGTTGCAAGTGAAGGAGCAGATGTGCCATGAACTAAATCCAACTCATTTTTTATTTTCTTTGCTGTTAACCCTTTTATATTAAAATGTTTAATAACAGTTCTAAACTCAATTTTCTCCATTTTTGTAAACAAGCAAATTTTTTTTTTTAAATGTACGAGAAACACGCAACAACCCGACCAATCTCCTTGAAACTTCGCAGCATACTGAATCGGTAGTGCCGCTGCATGAAAACAAACCGCTTACAGTACTAGTCGCGCCACCTGTCGGCTTTTCTAAGGACTTATTGACCCACCCTCGTACAATGTTAGTGTTAATTTCGAAAGGAATGACATATGTTTTATCACTATTTAACGACAAGAGGTTATTGTCAAACCATATTTTTAGATTATTTATGTCTTCTGTAGCTTTTAGATTAATTTTTTCCCAAGTTTTTTCTTTTATTATAAGGACTGTATCATCAGCGTAAGAGATAATTTGGCCATGCAATGGTTGAATAAATATGTCGTTTACATACAAAATGAACAATATTGGTCCAAGCACGGTGCCCTGTGGGATACCAAAATTTGATGTTTCTTGGTCGCTAGTTTGGTCATTTATTTTAACAATTTGTGCACGATTGTTCAAATAACTTTCTATCCATTGGACGGCTTTATCATTGATGTTATTTAATTTCAGTTTTTTGATAAGCTTTGCGTGTGAGATACTATCGAATGCTTTTCTTAGGTCTATGAATATTCCTGCGCATTTATTTCCTTCATCAAGTGCAGAGTATATAAATGATGTTACATTTGCTATTGCATCTTGTGTGCTTTTTGTTTTTAAGAATCCGAATTGATTGGAATGTAATATTTTATTGTTTTCTAGAAAATCAACAACCCTTTTTTTCACAATCTTTTCAAATATTTTTGCTATATTCGATATTAGTGATATCGGTCGATAATTTGAAACATTTTGCGGGTCGCCGGTTTTAAAGATAGGGGATATTATAGATTTTTTATAATTTGTTGGGAATATGCCTTTAGTCAGACTGAGATTGATAAGGTGGTTTAGTGGTTTCAGTAGATACGTAGATATAGAAATGTGGTCAAAACCTGGAGAGGATCCGTCTTTCATGCTTTCTATTACAAGTTGTATTTCAGTTTCGGTAGTTTTTTTAAAAGTGGATAGTGTATTTTGTTTTTGGGTATTAGTTGTTATAGTTTTTGGTGTGTGTACAGATTTAGTGATTTTATCAGCGAGATTGTTTCCTACTTTAGAGAAATAAGAATTAAAAATGTTTGCTGTTAGTTTTGGGTCTTTGGATACATCTATGATATTATTTTCATGTTTTAAATATTTTATAGAATTATTTTTTTTCTTATTTTCAATTGCATAATTTACCGTTTTCCAAATAACTTTTAGATTGTTTTCTGAAGTAGAGATTATTTTTTTAAAGTAGTCGTCTTTACTTTTTTTAATTAAAGCTGTTAATTTATTTCTATATTTTTTGAGAACTATCTTAGCATTTTCATCGTGTGGATTTTTAATTGTATTTTTATATAGCCTTTCTTTTTCTCTGATAGATTTTATTAGGCCACAAGTGATCCAAGGTTTTATACGTCTGAATTTTGAATTCGTGTATAATGAGACCTCTGTTGTGGAGGTTTCAATATGATCCATAATTTGTTTTTCAAACATATTTGAGCATTGTTCGACATCGTTAGATTGTAGTATCGTACACCAAGTTTCTGCTTTCAATTTTTTCTCTAAAGTGGCAATATTTGTGGTTTTTTTAATAGTAATTGGAGCCTTAATTTGTGATTTTATTTCATTATCATACAATAATAAGCAAGTGTGGTGGTCAGTAATATTCGTTTGCCAAATCATTGTTTTGATTTTATATAGGTTTTGTAATTTTATGTTTATCCAAATATGATCTAAGCAAGACGATTTTTGTCCATGCATTTCTCTAGTATTTTTGTTTATGCATGATTTAAAATCTAATTCAGTCATACAATTTAGGAACTCATTTTTGAAAATATTTTCTGATTTTTCGTTAATGTTAATATTAAAATCACCCGCGATAAAATAGGTTTTATTTTTAAGCGGTAGTAATATATTTTTCAGTTGAGTTATAAAATGTGAAATATTTGATTCGTGTGTTCTGTAAATGGCAATTATGTGATAAATATATTTATCGAGTTTAATTTCGATTTGAATACAGTTAGTCAGTAATATTGGGTGTTCTAAAGTCGTGACAATACTGAATTTGGCGTGAACGAATATTGCGATTCCACTATTTTTATTGATATTTATTTTAGTTGGGATGTATGTATAGTTAGGAAGCTGAAAAGCTGGTGACTCATCATTTGTAAATGTCTCTGTTAATATTATACAGTCTGGTTGTAATATTAGATTATTGATTTTAATAATAAATTCATCAAAATTTTGAAACATACTACGAATATTTTGGTGTAATATGAATAAACCGTTAAATTTGTGTGGGAAAAATTCATTACATGTCTCTGTGCTTGCACATTCGTATTCATGGATTTTGTAGAAATTTTCTATTTGGCTAGCTATAAAATCATCCATTTAAAATTAATTTTAATTCATTTAGAGCAATTGATAGCACATACATCCATAAGCTTGCCAAAACTATGAAGAATTAAATTAAAAGAATTACGCTCCGTTATTATAATTATATCGGTATCGTGTCTATTAGTGAATAAAGTGTACTTATATCTGTTGCGAATGTATAACATGAGCATATAAATAATACATAACATAAGCATATAAATAATATAAAATATAAGCATAAAGAGAAAATAAAACATGAGCTTAAAGAGATTAAAAAACATAAGCATATAAAGAAAATAAAACATAAGCATATAAAGTATACCAGTGATATATGGATTTGGTTGTTGCGGATATTTAACATAAGCGTGAAAAGTATGCATAACATTGGCATAAGTATACAGAGTATGCATATAGTTGTTGCGAGTATATATCACGAGCATATAAAGCATAAGCATATAAAGCATATAGAACATAAGTATATAGAGAAAATAAAACATAAGCATAAGCATGTAAAGTACACAGGTGTTATAGGGATTTAGTTGTTGTAAGTATTTTACATAATTATAGCAGGCATATAGTGTAACTATGAATTGAAGATACATAGTACAAGATTTATATTGGTTAATGCTAAAACTAAATGTAGTGTTTGGGTAAAGAGATAAAAGAAAACTAGAGAAATACAAATTGAATAATTTAAATTCCCCTGTAACCATATACCTGTGCCCTTCTGTTTCATATAATAGGTTGAGATTAATAGTTAAAATAGTGATGTTAATGAATTTTGAGTAAAGTAAAAAATATTTTATCAACATAAATACAATAGTTACAGTTCTTTTACAAGTTATTGGGTGTGTGAGATAAGATGTGTTTGTTTTTGTCATTGATAATAATGACTGGTGTTCCAATATCTCTACGGACGTACACTTGCCCTCCACGGGTCCAGGCGAATTTATATAAGTTTTCCCGTATGATTTCCAGATGATTAATGATTTTTTATGGCCGGAATTGGATGGCATTGATCTGGACAACGTTTACTTTCAACAAGACGGCGCTACGTGCCACACAAGCAACGAAACCATTGATCTTTTACGATTGAATATCAAAATAACACCTCTTATTGGAAAACCCTGTATTTTGGCCACAAAATCCAAATTTAAGTTTTGTATGAAAAAGGCCGCGCAGCCGTGAAAAAGGTCCCTTCATTATCACCTGTCGTCCGAGATGATACTAACTAACTAACCATTGCGCCGTTTTCTCTATAGGGGTAGGCAGAGAGGACGGATCGCCAAACAACTCGGTCGTGCCTCATTCACATTCATACATCGTCTCATACATACTCTTCTATTATTCTGACTCTTTACATGGCCCTACGCAAGTATCTGATTCACTTGGTCGTGCCATGTCTTCTTCAGGCATCCCCGACTTGTTACTATTAACATTTTAAGGCCCATATATTCTCTGGGCATCATATATTCTCCTTACACTCCATTCTTCGCTCATTCGCTCTACATGCCCAAACCATCTAAGCGTCCCTTTCTTGATCTTACTCATTACCCTTACATCACCCTAATACATAATACAATGTGTTAATATATAATAACAGTATTGACTATTACTTCCCCATCCCAATTAAAGTAAATCCTTAAAACATTACAATCAATATGATGTTTATATTTCAGATTGTTCCTCCCCCTCACCCTGCAGTACATGACGGAGTTTGGTCAGTGCGAGCTGCTCTCCCGGCGATTGGCTCACTCTTGCTGCAGGAAACTGGCCACCATCTGCCAGCAGCTGAGCGAGACGGCAATTCAGCAGCTCAGCTCCGCCGGGCTGGTGGAACGGTGTCGGCCTCAAACTGCCGCCAGCCAGTGCGAGAGCAAGGCGGAACCTACTATGCAGGAACAAGGTATTATCAATGAACAATGTATAATAAACTAAATTACTGAGGCCTCACAATGAAACTCACTCCAAAAACTACACAGGTCAGTTTGAGAGAACAAGGTATTATTGACCCTTTCAGACCAGAATTAAAATTGGCAGTGGTAAAACATATTTGATGCTTGATAACGCCTTGTAAAATTATGTACAGGGTGCGGCATAACAGACAGTGCATTTTTGAAGGACTATTAAAAAAACGGAGAAACTTACAGAAGTTTGGTGTATTTTATTTTATTCGGTACATCATGCCGTTTTATGCATCAAGTCCTTAAGATGACATCAGAAAGTTGAATTGATTTCTGAAGTTTTCGGCCGCATTTTGGCACATCTCAGCGAGTATAGCGGCGATTTCCTCTTGAATTCGATCCTTGAGCTCTTCTCAGGTGTGAGGCCGATGTTTAAAAACATTTTCCTTCAGGTAACCCTACAGGAAGACGTCGCAAATTGCAACCGGAAGGCCTGCTGGGTGGCGACGAAAGAACATCCATTTTCAAGAAACATGCGGACGGCGAAGCCCCGGTGTTGTCCGGACCAAACCATGGCAACGACTGAAAATGGCACGAACCTCCCGACACCATTAGACCCCTCTCAGGTTTCTACCCCTGCCACACGGGATGTACCGGTCCTTCAAAACTGCACTGTCTGTTTTGCTGTTTTTTTTTTTCAATACACTAGAAATAATTATGCTATCCTCATTTGAAAAAAAAACAGGTCTCAAAGGGTGTGTTCACTTAATATTTAAATCATATACAATAATTATTGTGATTTATTTTTGATATATTATGCCTGGTTGCGCTACATCCTTCTTTAGCCAATGTTACAATGTCCGTAATCAGGGCAGATGTGTAAACTAAGATTGAGGTGAGGTGTGTCCCTATGTATGTAGATGCAATACCGTGTTGTGCGCTGGGCTGGTATTTACAAGATACCGAGAACTATTGAGCTTTTTATGGGTTTCAATTGCCTCCATAATTAGGCTTGCTAGATGCGTTTTGGGTCTTCCCAGGACTTCAGGAACGAATCCAAGGTAATGGTCGGCTTCAATTTAATGCTCGGTAATTGCCGATTTGTCAGGATGGCCAAGTTTGCACACTTAAAGTGTTCTGATATCCTTTTATTTAATAATAAATGACAATAAATTATTATTTCTAAACTTTCTTTATTCATCAAAAAATTAAACAACTTTTACATACCCTCATAAAAACAATTTACGCACTGCGCAAATCGACGTAGAAACCAAGTTTCACCTGTCAAAATATAAACATGTCTTTTGTCTGAATGAGGTGCAAGAATCTAACTAAAAAATTGGCCAAAAAGCCAGTATCGCCAGCAACTGGAAAACGAAAACTGCAAATCTTATTTGCTCTCGGTAGGGAGAAAAAAATTCTTAAAATCTATGTGCATAAAAAACACAAGCAGACAAATTTACTTAATAATAATAATACATTTACTGTGTATTTCAGTGTCAAGTGCCATCGGCATGTCACCACTGGACGCCGAAATGAACGGAAGCATGGACATGAAGCACAACATGGATATGAAGCATAACATCGACATGAAGCACAATATAGACATGAAGCACAACATCGACATGAAGCACAACATGGACATGAAGCAGCAGAATATGGACGGTGGCATGAAGCAACACATCAAGAAGGAGCCGCAAGCGGAAGTGGATTCTCCGGAGAAGGGGAATACGACTACGCCAAATGGTCCAACAAGTCCGACTCTCTGCCCCGTGAGACAGGCGTTTACAGAGTTGCTGGCTTGCCCTCATCACAGAGATGTTCTCTTGCAATTGAGCACCATAATCCAGGTAATATTATTATACATATCATCATTGTCTGAGAGTAGAGACCCTTTGGCATTTTGTCCGTCTGTAAATTTGTTTGTGCCTTCCGTTTCCATTCTCGAAATTTCGCTGCATCCACTAAGCAAGCCTTACTTTGACTATGGTTCAGTAAAGTCTTTTTTCATTAAATTTCTTAATTAAAGTTTTGGTTTTACATCATTACGGGCCAGTTGTTTCAAGTTCTGATATTATTTCAGTTCTGTTAAGCAACTGGCCCATAATGATTTAATAACAGAACTTAAATAGAATTTGAAAACTAACCTCGAAATTTGATGAATCGTTCAAATTCTGTGAAACAACTCATATTTTTTCAGTATTATGGTACATAACTGCCAGAAGAAAGTTTGAAAAAAGAATTCTCATTAAGATAGGGATGTATCTTTGGACAATTTGTATAATTCCTTATTTGAATTTTTTCTAAATGTGGATTATAATTGAGTAAGTAGGTATTTAAGTACCTACTTACAAATGTTAACAAACATTATGTCCAATCATTTTGTTCATGCCGGAATATAATGTGGTTGTTTAAAAACACAGTTGATCATTATATCAATGTGTACGTTATTGAATTCTCAATTTAATAAAAATATGGTTTCACAGTCGTGTGAAGAAAAATAAAGTGCCATTATGTAATTGTTAGCAGAGATGTCAAACTAACATACAAATTTCATGCCTTCGTGAATATTATCATTTTCAATTGTTTTTTTTTTTAAACTTACAAATATGGAAAAGAAGGAATTTTAGGTGGATTCATTGGCTTTAAATCAACAGGAACCATTTCCTTCTTGACTTCCTGCCACGGGTATTAATTGTGATCTGTTTCTAGATTATTTGTATGGAATGCCCGACTGCCCTGGTGTGGTCGGGGGTCCCGGACGGGCGCTCCGCTCTGCACGGCAGCCCCCTGGACCTGCTGCCCATCCCGCCCAGTGCCCTGCCCATGCCTTTCATGGACTCTCCGCTGACGGACAGATACAGAAGACAGGTATTGTTACCCACAATTGATACAGATATATATATATTGTATACAGATGTTTGGTTTGATTATCCGTCACCAGAGGCGCTGCGCTCGTCTCTGTTAGAAAGGAAGGGACTTACTCGTAATCTTTAGAGAGCGGGCACTCCAACGAAATATTTTAATCGAACTACAAAGATAACCGATTATTGTTACAGTAGAACTCCGATAATTCAAATTACGCATAATAAAATGCATTTTTTTTTCAATTTAAATTTGGAATATGTCGTTGTTTTACGAATTTATTTTTTATATCTGAATTTGAAGGGCCAGCCTGCGCAAAATCGGCTGCGAAATTTCGATTTAGACAGATATATGTCATGATTTTATGAATTTAATTTGAATATCTGATAATGATAATAGGCTGTAGAATTTCGATTTAGTCTGAATAATGTAATATTTTTATTTTTCGAATATCTAAATTTGAAGGGCCAAATTCAATTTAAACGGGAATAAGTTGTATTATTACGAATTTTCTTTGAATACCAACCTGAATTTGATGGGGCAACCGAGGAACTCGATTTTCGACTTTAGACTCGACTTGAACTGAGGGCTGTAGGCAGAGGCGGCCCGTGACTGTAATTACCAGCAGTGCATTTCACTTTTAAAATGTACCTAGTCTGTAATTTAGGTGGAGCAAATTAATGAATGGGAACACCTACTGCAATTCATTCTATCTTATAAGTTATATTTGTAAAATAACTGATTAAATAATACAAAAATACAAAATTATCTCGAAAATAAAGGACACTCAATTCATCGTTGAAAATATAGGGAAACCGTTTGATTTCACCGCGAACGAGTTCCAATGTGTTAATGTTGTTGCGTTAACATTGAACATTAGTATTTCTAAGCGAATCCATTCCAAACGCATTGGATTACGCATGATCAAAGTGATGCAAAATTCACTCGCCGTCAAAGCACTTCGATAATGCACGGATGGGTTATGTATCTGCACTGCTCTAACACGTAATTTGACGTCAAGAGTGTAATCTGTCTCGCTCATGTCACCGTTTCGGCTACTTCGGGCTGTCTCGATACCGCCCGATGCTGTTTTAGTAGTATGGTAAAAGTTGGTTCTGTGCATATCTGGGTATGCACGACCGCTTGCTCTTGTGCGGGATTTTTTTACTAGAAGATAGCTCAAATAATGACCCGACGGGAATTACGAATTTCTTACATCGATCACTGGGGCACAGATGTCTTTGTAATTTATTATATGGAGATTGAAGGCAAGCAGTGCAATGCACAAATGCACGTACCAAGGAACCGCCTCTGGCTGTAGGTAAATACCTGATCGGTACTGCAGCCAGTGAAGCTGTTCTAGCTGCAATCTAGCAGCAAATACATAATAATAAGAATTTATTCCAGAATGTATGCAGGGGTAGTGCAATGCAATACATTCCATATTTGAAATAATATACAAAATAAGTAGTAGAAATAATAATAAGGTAGGTAATAACATAGGTGATTCCAACAGGCACAAAAAAGCGGAATTTAAAAAGATAAAATATAAACACAAAAATGAGTGTGAACAGCCGTTTATGGAGGATATTTGCACATCTCCCGTCTCCAGAGGGCCATCAGAGGGGACTCCATCCAGGCAACCATGGCAGTGATGATTTTGTTACTTGATTGGCGTAGTCTGCGCCATAAGCTTCCCATGTGATGGCGGAGAAGCGCTCTGAAAGAGTGTACTCGTCCCTCCAGGAACATTTCCGCGGCGCTGCAGTATCTCGGTAGGCGGAATAGTTGGCGATAAGCATTATTGTAAGCGACTTTTAGCTTAAGCCATTGGGATGAAGTGTAATCCACCCACAGTTTTGACTTGTACAAGGGTACAAGTCAAAAGGGTAGAAGCATCCTCTTCTAAACAAGTGTCTTGTTTCACTTAACCCTTCGAATGCCATCGTCCTTAGTGCTACCCTGCCTAGTACTCCTTAGTGTGCAACGGGTAAAAATAACAATTGCTCACCATATGCCGACTAACACTATTATCCTAATAAATTAACTTAACTTTTTGCAAAATTATGTTTTTGTAAATTCATATAAAAACATGTACACCTCTGTCCTGTGCATTTTCTCAGGATAGCTCTCGAATTTTACAAAAATATATAATAAAGAAATAAACCGCTTGCTTTCTTATAATAGTTTTCTTTTTAATAAACCAAAAACTAATACAGTAGAACCTCGTTAATTCGAAATCCACGGGACATCAAAAATCAAATTTCGAATTAACGAATTCCCACGTAATTCGAAATTTAATGAAAAAAATAAATAAATAAATATGCCGAAAATCGATTTTCTCGGCCGCCTCTTCAAATCCGGGTGGTATTTTAGTTGTAAATTCGTATTAATACTAATTATTTCTTTATTTAGCGTCCAATTTCCGGCGCGGCCGGCTCTTTAAATTCAGATATTCGAAATAAATTCGAAAAAATACGATATATTTACGTGTAAATCGAGAATGCGCGGCCGATTTCCGTCGTGGCCGACCCTTTAAATTCAGATATTTGTTGTAAATTCGTAAAAATATCATATATTTCCGCGTAAATCGAATTTTATCGGCAAATTTTCGTCGCGGCCGGCCTTTTAAGTTCAGATATTTCAAGTAAATTCGTAAAAATATGTCATATTTCGCCGTGAATCGAAATTTTTCGGCCGATTTCCGTGGCGCCGTATTTTTTAACTCTGATATTCGAAGTAAAGTTAATAAAAATACGATATATTTCCGCGTAAATTGAAATTTAGCGTCCGATTTCCGTCGCGGTGGGCCCTTTAAAATTCAGATATTCGAAATAAATTCGTAAAAATACGATATATTTACGCGTAAATCGAGATTTCACGGCCGATTTCTGTTGCAGCGGGCTATTTAAATTCAAATATTCGAAATAAATTCGTAAATATATGATACATTTACGCGTAAATCGAAATTTCGGCCGACCCTTTAAATTCAGATATTTGGTGTAAACTCGTAAAACTACGACACATATCTGCGTAAAACGTATTTTCTCGGCCCTTCAAACTCGGATATTCGAAATAAATTTGAAAAAATACGACATTCCAGTGTAAATCGATTCAGATTTACAAAATAATAATACTAATTAGGACGATGTATAACCACGTAAAAATAAATTTTCCGCGTTTTACCGCCACGGCTGACTTTTAGATTCAGATTTACGAAATATTATGATTTTTTTTCGCAAAAATCAAATTTTTTCGAATTACACGAACAAATTTTCGTTGCCGGACAAAAATAAATTTCGAATTACGAATTAACGAATTTCGAATTAAAAAAATTTTTGTATGAAAAAATTTTTCTGTGGAAATTTTTTTGGCGAAAATTTCGAATTACGCGTTATTTCGAATTATTCGGGGTTCGAATTAACGGGGTTCTACTGTAATGCATTTTTTTCTGTAATATAATATCAACCAAATCATTTTACCTTTTTTATTCAAATACATATTTTTAAAATTTTCAGGTGTTCGAAGCAGAGCAGGAAATCAGTATTCGGAGCAAACGAGCAGAAAACAAATGGTGTGCAGACAAGTGGCAGAGTAGTTCGCAAGGTAAAACCTATTTCTTTAGGGAATCCGAATCGTACAATTTATTTATTTATTTATTTATTTACACATATACGGCACAACACGTGCCATTAACATAATTGACATACTTATAATAGTACAACAACATGAAGAATAACAGTATAAATGTTAGTAAAATTTAAGAAAATAGGTAAAAAGTAAGGTAATAAGTAGTGTATAAAAATTATAATGTATAAAAGTAAATTGTAAAGTGAATAGTTTAAAATATAAAGTATTAAAGTACAAACCATAATTTATTAGGAAAAAGTAAAAATAAAAATAAAAATTTAAAGATTGAAATAAAACAATAAAATGTACCAATAAGATACCTATCTCAAGGTACCGACAATGATTTAAATATAAAAAGTAATAAATCCTGGATTATGTTAACCGATATGATAAATTTTACAAGTACTTATGATTTCAAGTGCATTAATAGTTTTAGAAGTACTGGTAGGCATATTATGTTTACATGATGTATTTACGTGGTACTAGCAAACAAATTTAGTTTAACGCATCTTTTGTATGAA
Organism: Hesperophylax consimilis; assembly: GCF_061612785.1. Classification (NCBI taxonomy): domain Eukaryota; kingdom Metazoa; phylum Arthropoda; class Insecta; order Trichoptera; family Limnephilidae; genus Hesperophylax; species Hesperophylax consimilis. The sequence continues at coordinate 8,737,650 of NC_142861.1, read as the reverse complement.
GACAGATTACCGGCAGCGTGATCAATATTAGCATATTCATTGCCTAAAATATGCAAGCGATTTATGGTTGAGTTTTGTTCTGCGTTCGTCATAGTATTGTCACAGTGGAAAGGTGTTTTGAGTCGAGTCGGTCTACTAGGTACATGGTAATTTATTAATGAGACCAATTCAGGGGAGTCAAACCAGTTATTGTTTATTTTAAATAAAAAAATAAGATCATTGAGTATTCTTCTATCTTTTAACGATAAGAGTCTCATTTTTTGTAATAAAGATTCATAGTTTATGTCAACCGCGGGAATACCTAATTTGAAATTAATTGATCTGAGAAATTTGCGTTGGATTCTTTCAATGGAGTTTGCATGGCTTTTGTAGAAAGGGTTCCATATGGGGGAATTGTATTCTAAATGACTCCTAACCAGAGTTGTATATAGTATTTTAAACGTTTGGATATTTTTAAAATCTTTACAAATTCTTACAATGAAGCCCAGAATTTTCATTGCTTTACCCGTTATTATATCAATGTGATTGGTAAATAGTAGTTTAGAGTCGAAGGTTATTCCAAGGTCCCTTATTACAGGTACTGACAATAAACTGTGATTGTTAAAAGAGTAACTATATTTGATAGGGTTTTTAATTCTAAAGAAACTCATGATTTGACATTTTTTTATGTTAAGTGTAAGTTTGTTAATGGTACACCATTCTACGAATTTTATAAAATTGGATTGGAGGGACAAGCAGTCGTATATATTTTTTATGATTTTATATATTTTCATGTCATCAGCAAATAATAATATGTTAACATCAGTGAATATGGAAGTGACATCGTTTATGAATAGTATAAACAATATTGGACCAAGGTGCGAACCCTGAGGCACACCACTAGTGGCTTCAAATTTGTAAGATAAGTGTTCTTTAATACAGACAGTTAGTACACGTTTTGATAAATAATTCTTAATCCAACATAATAAATTACCACTTATTCCTAATTTAGACAATTTATTTATAAGAATTTTAATGCAAACCTTATCAAAGGCTTTACTAAAATCCGTGTAAATTGAATCAACTTGTTCTCTATTAGCAAGAGCACCAGAGATAAAATGTTCATACAGTGTAAGGTTAGTTAAGGTAGATCGTCCAGAGATAAAACCATGTTGAAATGATGAGATATTAAATTTTATGCAAGAACATATTTTTTGGAGAATTAACTTTTCAAAAAATTTTGGTATTGACGATTGTATGCATATTGGTCTGTAATTTTCAACTAAAGACTTGTCTCCGCTTTTAAATATAGGAGTGAGAAAGCTATTTTTCCATATTTGTGGGAACTTGCCTGTTAAAAGTGATTGATTAAATAGTAGGTACAGAGGGTAAGAGACACTACTCCCACAGTTTTTTTGAAATACAGGGGGAATTTTATCTGGCCCTGAGCACGATTTAGGTTCCAGTAGTTTGATACATGCTGCAATTTCTTTAATCTCAATATGTATCTGAGATAGTTGTAAATTTATATCGGACTCAAAGTTTGGAATGTCTTCATCAGGGATATCTGTTTCATATACATCCTTAAAAAAATCTGCAAACAAATTGACAATATCTTTGATTTTACAGGAAGTTTTCAGTTTATAGTGCATAGTTTCAGGTATGCCAAGGTTGTTGTTATTTTGAGCTTTACAATAGTTGAAAAAATGTTTTACATTGTTACCAATCGAAAATTCCACATTCTTAATGTAATTATTATAACAAATGTTTGATAATTTATTACAATCTTTTCGCAGCTTGCTGAAAATTATAAAATCAGAAAGATTTGTTGTTTCTTTGTAAATTTTATGCGCTTTTTTCTTCTCAATTACTATGTTAATGAGGTCCTTGCTAAACCAGCGAGGGAAATTTGAAGATAGTTTATAACTAATTGGGACAAAGTTTTCTATGGTTTTATATAGATGATCGTAAAAGGCTTTAATATTCTCATCGAGATTACCTCCTTCTAGTATAGACCAGTCAGTGTTATATAGATAATCGCGTATTGCAACATAATTGGCTTTATTAAAGTTAGGATATTGTGTCTGGTTTTTAATTTGGCATTTTATAGGGTTACATAATACAGTAATATCTAAAGGTGGGTGATGAGAATCAGGGGGAAGAACTGAATCGAGTGACTTTTCAACCGCAGTTGACAAGTCGGTACAAAGAACAAGATCTAGTAATCTATTATTGTCATTTTTTACATTGTTTAATTGAACTAGGTTAAGGAAATCACATAATTCAACTATTTCTTTTTCTGTGTCAGTTAAGCTAGAGTTTTGAGATAATGTAGAATTGTCGCGGGTACCCCAGTTGATTTTTGGTAAATTGTAATCACCGATGATAGTGATTTTACTATTTGGAAATTTAAACGACAGTTGTTCAATATCCTCGAAATGACTTTTGTATACACTTATATCTGATGATGGCGGAATATAAACACTGCCTATGATATTTTTTTGATTTTTGCCGTTTAGTAAAATGTAAACTTGCTCCACATTAGAATTTTTGGTTTTCAGAAGTTTTGAAGGATGTATCTTGTTGACAGCTATCATGACGCCACCGCCTCTAGATTTAGCGCTGGTTTGTTGACTTCTGTCAGACCGGTAAATATGATGGTGGGGTAGACCAAGCTCAGCAGAGTTGATGGATGGTTCCAGCCAGGTTTCCGTAAGAATGAGGATGTCATGTGGCAGTGTTGGGGCATGTATTTTAAAGTCCTTAAGTTTAGTTTTCATGCCTCTGACATTTTGGTAATAGCACTTCAGTTTGTTTACATTGTGTCGTTTTTTGGAAGGGTTGTTACAATAGTTGGTTTGGAGTTTATGTACTTTATGGTAAGGTTTGGTTCACCATTCTCTTGACGGAACAATAACTGCTTTCTAAGCTCCACCAATTGATTCCTTTGGAGGATGGTTAAGTCATTACTTGCTTTGATTCCGTCTTTAAATTTGGTGCTATTACGTAGGAGAGTTCTCGGTGCGATATTGTTTGTAAATTCCAATTTAATTGGACGATTTTTGTTGGCAATTTTCTTGGCACCCAGTCGGAATACTTTGACGTTGATTAGATCTAATGACGGGTCGATAGCTTTTATAGCCGAAGAAACTTTGTCTCTATCTTCCGTAATGATGACTGCCTTTTCATCAGACAAGCTCTCGGGAACGTTATATAATATGACGTTGTTAGATCTGATGGCCCTATCTTCCATTTCGGTGACAATATCACCCATATTAATGTCAATCGGGTTGGTCCTGCTGAGTTGCGTATTATTTTTCATTGAATTTAATTCTCCTTGCATTACTCCAAAATCGACTACCAATTCTGCAATCGTAGCCATAAGTTCGGTTGTTTTTGGTATTATTTTTACGATATTTTCCTTAGAGAATTTATTGCTAGGCTCATGAACGATTGAGATCAATCCACTGATTATCGCATTTACTTTGGTAATGTACTGCGAAGCTTTATCACTCAGAGCCATTGTTATTTTTTTTTTTTTTTTTTTTAAACAGTTGTGAACCCCTGGATTTTTGGTAGGGCGTGTAAGTACTACCGCTGGCGGCGCGGGCGGTGTAGGTGCGGGCGCGGGGGGCTTATAACAACTGTCACTTGATTACACTAATCCTTGTTTTATACACTTTTAATGCACTATATACTTTTCTAACAATTAGTAAACTTTAAGCCAGTGTTAATTTAATATAATTAGGTGAAACACTTTGAATTTAATACTTTTTATGACTGCTTTAGATGATTTTGTTAGGATAAAAATAATGCGTGTGCACTCTCCGTATTGTTGTTGTTGTATATAGTAATTGAGTAGGAACTATATAATGTTCGTCGTTCCAGTATGTACTTTTTGGCGTTCCAAATTTCAAATAAACATTCTGAGATGAAAGGACGAAAGTAGTTATTTCATTTTTGAGGTTATGTTGTTTAAGATTTTCTTAATTTAATTCATGAAAATTCAGTTCACAAGGTAAAACCAAGTTCTCTTTGAGAGGGTTGTGGTATTGGTTAAGAAGTATGTACTTCATGTTTATTATTTTATTACATCAGTTCTTACTAAACGTAATCATTTGGATAGGAACTAAAATGAAATGTATTACAACATCAGTTCCTACTCAACCCAAATTTTTTTTGGTGTAATGTTCCAATTTTCAAATAAAAACGCTCAGAAAGAGTTATCTGTTGTATTTTGTTTTCAAGGTTATGTTGGTCTGATAATTTTGTTATGGTTTTTTATATTAGCCACTCGAACGATCGCGCGTCAAAAAACTTTTTTCTCCGATTGCTCGCGGTTTTTTGGCGACGAATTTGAATATTTTCCGCCAACATTAAAAAAATCAAACCTCCGAATTTTAATACGGAGACATAAAACTGATTGTAGTGCTATACAGCCAATGAATTCACCTATATTTTAATAATTTATTCTATATTTTTAGAATTGATAGATAAATTATTAAAAAATCTTAAACTTTATAAATGCGCGAAATTAGCGTTTTTGTGATTTGAAATTGCCGCCAGTGGCAGTTTTAAATATCTTTATAGAATATTTTCTACGTTTTTATGTTCTCTATGGCCTGTTTGATAACCACAAATGCAAGAATGTAATAGAAAAATAATTTTTTGTACGTTATGCTCTCTTCAAAAGTTTGGTTAGAAAATAATTTTTTAAAATTTGAGTGCGTGACGTGTCAAAATTGAAATCACTGTATTATACCATATAATAAATTTACCACAAAAACTGGTATAACGTTAGGAAGATACATTAACTGTCTACAATTATTAATAAGCATAGTCGCCGTGTTGGCTTTATTTTATTCATTTGATGAATTATACAGAGAGCCTATTTCACGATGTCAAAATCATGGTGCTACTTTTTAAATAATTGTAAATTAGAACTGGAGATTTGTCACCATGTTTTTATATAACGTGCAAAACGAGGAAATAAGGCTTAAAATGAGATATATATCATAGATATAAACATTGCCAATATTTCAGGGGGATACTTTGAAAGTTGATGAAATTCACCAATATTTGACGAAAAATCACTTCTGACAGCTACCTTAAGGTCAATCTACATAGAGTAAATCGGAATATGTAAAATGATGATAAATTTGTATATATATCAAACCTTTGTATGACCGTAGAGTGCAAATAAAATCATAGTGATAATTTTATATCTAAACGCAAAGGTATCGAAAAAAAAGGGGTGAGGGGAAAATAATTGATGGAACCAATAATTGATTTATTTATTAAGCCCTAATATCCTTTTAAATCAATATAACAGTTGTATGGTTACAATGAAAGAGCAGTATATTGATTTAAACATTGTTTACACACTTTGTCATAATAAAAATGTATTCAGTTTATTGGTTTATTCATAATTTAAGAAAATCAATACATAATAATATCATTGTGCCTCGCTATAGAGTGAGATTCTGAGTATCGCTCTGGTGAGGGACCACCATTCAGAATTGAACATTGCTTGAATTGGCTTAGTTATGTTTAGTGACTAGATCTGGAAAAGCCTCTTTACAGAAAAAAACTCAAAAAGACTCACAAAGCTCGTAAGACTTTATACCCGCACTGGCCGCTTTGGTTTTGATCATCTGGACGAATCCCAAACGGCCTTTATAGCAGAGTAAGGATTCATCCAGAGAGATGTCTTGCTCGGGCAGGTATAAAGTCTCAAACTTATTTGAGAGGTGGTCCAAGACGGGCTGAATCTTTTGTAACCTTCGCACAGATAATGGTGCATCAGAAGAAAGACTTTCATTGTTGGTGAAGTGAAGGAACTTTTTAATTAGAAGAAAACGATTATAATCCATGGCTCGGCTGAAATAAGGCATGGCGGTGAGTTTTTTTGAATAGAAGTAGTCTTTTTCAACAGGAAGGGGACTAATACCTTGATACATTAAAATTGCCAAGAATACATACATTTCCTCTTTATTCGTGGGAGCCCATTTATTGGTACGCGCATGACGCTTAAATTGTTTTTTCGCAATCCATTGATCTGCATACCTGTTGGTCTCTCTCGCGATCAGTTCAACGAAATCTGCATCAAAGATTTTAAGAAAGGTTTGCCCATTTCGTCGGTATTGAAAGTTGGTCTTGGCGTGCCTGTGAAAGTCTCCCTTATCCCGTAAGATATCATTAGACCAATCGAAAGAGTAACCTTCAGGCGGCAGAATCGAACGCATTGCCTCACTATCTACCTGGTCTTGTCTACTAAAGTCTATGGGAGTTAGGTGAAACGTTGATAATATTATGATAAAGTATTGGTGGCATGTATCCTCATCGCTCTCTTCGTGGTCGACGTCGCTCGCTTCGTCATCCTCGTCGCTCGATCTGTCCATATCCATTTCTGAAACAACAGAAAACCCAAATTAATTTAATGTGTCTATATTACGATAACCCACTGCCTCTGGTACGGCTTATGACTCGCAATACGATTGTCGCGGGATCAAATCAAATAAATTATATTTGAATAATTAGTGTTATTTTCACACAAAATTCATTAAAAATAATATATATTATATTTGCGGCACGTTCCAGAGTGGAAGATACCCATAGTATCGCCCTGGTGTAAGACCCCATTCAGAATTGAAACGTTGCTTGAAATGGCTTTAGCCGTGTTTGGTGACCAGTTCTGAATAGCCACACCTCCTTCCCCTCCCCGCTACCTTCAGCCTCACAACATACCCCGATTGGGGATGCCATAGTCTCACTGGCTCCAGCTGAGGCTCTTGTGAGGTATTCATATAAAAAAATAAATAAAAAGTTAATCAAATACTTGAGGCGGGCAATGTCAGGAGTCAGAATAGCACAGTCAGGTAGGTATGGAATGAAGAAAAGAGTGTGTGTGCCAAGATCGAGTTGCATGGTGGTTCATCCTCTCTGCCTACCGAAATGGCGTGAAGGTAAGTTAGTTAGTTTTATAACTCACGGTTTCCAAGTACAGACTCTTCTAGTACAGCTGCCTCGTCCACGTTACTGTTTCTGCCCATGTCTGACTCTGAAATAAAAGAAAACACAAATTTACAGTAGAATTTGGATATAATGACTTTGCATTTAACGGTCTACTGTTTTAAGTGACGATAATGTAAACTCTAGTAAGGTTTCATAGCTTTTAGTAGGAAAACGTATCCGTTTAAAGTGACCAACTACGTAAAGCGACCTATTTTAATGATAATTTGTCCGGTTACAAAACCCACCTACCAATACAGCCTCGCTTTTAACTAGGAAGCTCGACACAATGAGTCCCGTGAAGCGAAAGTGTTTTTTCAATTTAAGAAAAAAATGCTGTATTATACCGTTTAGAAGCCGGTGAATCAAATGTAATCCTCGCAAAGAAGTTCGGCATGTCTTATTTCTCACTCTGCAATACCCGTTACAGAAAAAAAAGATGTGTAATGATGCATCCACGTCATAACAACAATACATTTTGTATGTTTGTTATGTGGAATTTTTAAGTACTATGCTTATTTCCTGCCAATATACCAACAGTGAAACTGTGCTAGGGATATCAATATAAAATATAGATAATTGATTTTATATTGAGCCCCTGGTATGACATTTCAAAAAATAAACTCACCGTTCCCAAACGCCGACAATTCTTCGTAGAATGGCACGTCCACCCACAGCTCGCTATGATAGCCGGCCTCCGGAGAGAAGAGTTCCCCACTCCGCGATGTCCCAGGTAACGGCTCGGGAGATGCTGCACGGATAGGCATAATTGGTGCATTGGGAGCCGTTGATTGGGTCTGTGCGGGAGTGGACATCCACGGTGGTGGTACGGGTCGTGGCAACGGTGAAGGCGTCCCTTGTGAAAAGGGACACGTTGTTCTCTCCGGAGATGGAATTCTGAAAACATTTACATAAATCATATAAATTGTTCTCATTCACGTGTGAAACAGTATGTACAGTATGTAAATAAACAATAAAATTAGAACTCTGTAAAATATGCACTGAATGTGCCAAATGCACAGAGCGCTGATCTTACCAACTCTCACTGTAAGAGTGGAACGCTGTCAGGAAAAAACAATAATATTGTATCAAGCATCTAAATACGATTACTTACTTTTGTTTAGTTTTTCTTGGAGGTGCGGTAGGGAGCAAAATGCGCGCCGCCTGCTTCTTGAATTTTCGGCTTTCCAGCTCTAGCCGGAAGGAAGCAGGCAGGGCCCTAACAGCCTTTAGGGCCTTGACGCGATCCTCTCGCACCAGTAGCAAAGCAGGGTCGCTGTTTAAATAAATACAAATATATGATGAGTTCAACGGCCACAGCAAAGTACTTTCATAAAAAAACATTAAAAAATACTAACACTCCAGACGAGGCTGCAATTGCAGCTCTGCGTTGACGTCCACGTGCAGGTAGTCCGGCACCAGCTCGTACCCCACCTCTCCCTCTTCCTCTGCCTCCTCTTGCAGTCAGCACCACTCTATATATTTTAAATTGAAAACACTTAATGTAAGTAATGTAAAATGTAAAATGTTTAAATTTTGTTAAATATTGCACTAATATAAAATTTGAAAATAATTATTGGGTCGTGGAGTGATCCCTTTCCCTGGACGACAGCTGTTACTGCACAAATTTGGTAAAAGTAAACAAATTAATTAATTATACAACTAAATTACTAAATTTTTATTGTGTGACGAAGGCTTTACACCATTTTACATGTGAAAAAGAGTCAACTTTTTGACATATGACTTAAAATAATTGGTTAGCAAATATCTGTATTAATAATGAACCAATTCAAATAAAACTTATATATATCTCTTTGTTTTGAATCACTGTGATGGAATATCTATATTTCAAATGCGCGAGTGCAGTATTTAAGACATTATTGTAAATCAAAAACAGATGACGTCTTCAGTTGACGTAATCTTACACAAAAACTTCAACCAAAACAATATAATACAAACAAACGAATTAAAAACGCATTTCAAAGATAGTTAAGTCAATCATGATTACACAGATATATAATTATGCGTTAAAAACCCAATAAATTAATTACTTACGGCATTTTAGGAAGAGTCCAAAATTTCGTGAATGTTGAAAATTTATAATTATGTTTTTGACAGGACGCCATAAAAAAACCGCGAAAACTCGTTAAATAACACTTCAAAGACAACGGATAAGTTCATAGACAAAGAGAATATATTATCAGCTATTCGATAAAACAAGTAGCTGGCCATATAAACGTTTTAAATAATTACAATAAATATTTTACGAATGGTAGAAAAATCGGTCCATTTTTGGACCGATATCAAACGCAGAAAAATAAAAGTGGTCGATTTTTCGACCGAAATCGTTCCAGTGGTTAATTGTCTGATAAATGCATCTATTTTTAAGGTTTTCTTTGTTATATTAGCTTTATTCCATAAGTATTTATCGTTGATAGCAAACCATCGTAAGATCAACACGTAAGTCATTCTGATATGCAATTCGATGGTGGTGTTTTTAAATATTATTTGTCGAATTAAAATAGGATTTTTTCAATATAACAACCGAACGAAAATAGTTTTCGAGATGCGCAATTACATTACCTTTAACGGTTACCCTACGTTTGCTTACATTTTGTGTCAACTCTGTGAAAGTTTCTAGTGACCATAGGTAATAGAAACAAGGGAGATGGGGACACACAAAAGTGTCGCTAACAATGTTCACCCATATTATTGCAAATTGCATCTAGGCACAGCATTGTCACACATTAGTTTCTACATGAACACCTTTTGGAGGATTGTTATCATCGCCAGTTTAAATGGGTTGTTGGCTAGATGATTCTGCGGTTCTCCAATCCGCACAATCCGAGGTTGCGTGATTACTCTCAGTGTGAAATAATGAGAATTTGGATAATTCTAATTTAGTTTTTTTATGTTAACAAAACTCACTTATAATAATTTTATGAACAAATAGATCGCGTACGCTAGAGGAGGTTTAGGGCTAACCCGACGGCTAGACTGCTGGAGACAGAATAATATTATTTGACGCGCGAGGTACCGCGCGCTGGTTTACAATGATACCAGCCTCATAATAATGTAGGTAAAAATAATGTTGTAGTTATTTTCGGAAGATGTAAACTCCCTATAATTTACCCTACAACCTAAATATGCATAGCTTTCATTGTCTCCGCCGCAGTTTGGCTACAGTTGCATGCTTACATGCCATATATTCATTATCTATGGTTATGACACTACATTGGAACAGATTGGACCCTCATTCGACCTGGTCAGTATTTCAGAAAAAGATGTTAAGGAGGCACTCTCAAATTTAAAGAAACCTCACTCCATCGGTCCTGACAATATTCCAACATTTATACTAAAGGGTTGTTCCGACCTTTTAATACCACCATTATGTCATCTCTTCAATGTATGCCTAAAAAACGGGATTCTCCCAGACATCTGGAGATTAACTAAAATAACCCCTATCTACAAGAAGGGAGACAAACGCGATATCCGGAATTATCCACCAGTTGCCGTTCTATGTTCCATCATGAAAATATTCGAGAAAATTCTACATAAATATATACTTAATCACGTTAATCCAATTCTTGATGACCGTCAATATGGTTTTAGACCCCAGATGTCAGTAACATCAAACCTCTTATGCATCTCAGATTTCTTATCACAAACTCTCGACAATCGGGGACAGGTGGATGTTGCTTATTTCGACCTGGAAAAAGCATTCGACAAGGTTGCCATCGACATTCTTCTAAATAAGCTAGCTTCATTTGGTTTTTCCAAAAGACTACTCTGTTTTTTTGCTTCATATTTTCTAAATCGTAGACAGTTTGTTTATTATAAGGGTTCCAGTTCTTTGGAATTCATAGTTTTTTCTGGAGTTCCTCAGGGGTCTATCCTTGGACCACTTCTGTTTCTGATTTTTATCAACGATATTGGTTCAGTCATCACACATTCGCTGTATTTACTATTTGCAGATGACTTGAAACTATATCGCTCAATAAAAAACCATCTTGACTCTATTCTCCTTCAACGTGACATTGACTGCGTCTCAAACTGGGCCAAAATAAATGGCTTGAACTTCAGTACACCCAAGTGCAATATCGTTTCGTATACAAGATCAAAGAAACCGCATGTATTTGAATATACAATCAATGAAATTATTCTCCAACACCTAAACCAAATCAAAGATCTAGGAGTTATTTACGACAGCAAACTAACTTTTCACCAACACATCGATGATTTAATAAGCAGAGGATACAAGCTTCTCGGCTTCGTAATTAGAAACTCATATCCGCTTCGTAACACAAAAACACTGACGTTATTATATAACACACTAGTCCTAAGTGTACTTGAATCAAACTCGATCATCTGGGCTCCACATGAATTAACATACACTTTACGCATTGAAAGAGTCCATAAAAAAATTTTAAGGTTTTTATTCTCGCGGCTCTATGGACGTTACCCTTGGCTTTACCCATCGATTTATATATTAGGCATGACCAATTACCACTCCCTAGAGACACGTAGAGGTATTGCTTTGCTTAAATATTTTTTCCAACTAATAAACGGTCACTTATCTAATAATGAGATACTGGCCCAATTAAATTTTTTTGTACCAGAGTCTCACTCTCGAGGACGTCATCACAATCTTCTATATAGTAGAGCAAGCCGCACTAATTTATTAATGAACTCACCTGTGGGGAGAGCTACGTGCTTTTTGAATGCGGTAGATAAAAAATTAGATTTATTTTTTGTGTCCTATAGCGCATTTGCGAGATTTTTGGCATTGCATATACACTGCATAAATGGTACAATTATAACGTCTTAGGCTTTATTACCTGTAATTGTTATAAATAAATGTACAAATCATATATAAATAAAAATAAAATTTCCTTTTTTTTTTTCATTTGTGACTAGAATTCTTATTTTTTATTTACCAGGAACAAACACAACGCGAGTTCTCGCGGTGCTGGAGGCCCTGGATCGCCATTCCTTCGATCGAGTGGACTCCAACAACAGCCTGGATGTCCTGTACAACAAAGTGTTTGGAAACTGCAGCGTCGGCAGTCCCAACGCCAACAACACCAACAGTTCCAGTTCCCCAAGCCAAACCAGCAAGGACGTCAACCCGGAAACTAGGGATCCGGTAACCAATACTGCAACATTCATTCCTTTTATTTTTTATTTTTAAATATGAATACCGCGCAAGAATCCCAACTGTACGGAGCTAGTGGGAATATGACATCCCTAATTGGGGTATGTTGTGAATCTGAAGCTAGTGGGAAAGGGAAGGAGACGGTAAGAGTATGATTGGTTTTATTTGAAATTTCGAACATAACGCCGAAAACTTTTAGTCAGCAAGTAGCGTTACATTTTAGGTAGTATTTTTACGCCAGTTGATTTTTATCTTTTTCGATAGATCTAGAATGACTAACTTGGCCATTCTGATCTGTTCACCAAACATGGCTAAAGCCATTTCGAGCAAAGTTTCAATTTTTAATGGTGGAATTCTTTCATTAGGACGATACTGAAAGTAGACAAACCTACACATTCATCAAATGTCTCAATTTTTTTTCAAAGGTAAATACTTATTAATTGGTATTTATGAAGCAACTATTATTGTTATGAAACCGCATGTACAAAAGTGTCGCCAACATCGTTAAACCATTCCGCTGTAAATTGCATCAGCGCACAGTGGCGCCTTGCCTTCGTTATTTCCTACACGCATAACTATCTTTGGCTCCACCTTATTCTTTTGACTTATGGAATTACTTGTACCTGATTAAGTTTGGACTTATGGAATTCAATACTTCATTTGTGTGGAAGAACTGTGATTCACAACGATTGAACGATTCTCATGATGGTCCTTGCAGTTTGGTTGTAGTTCGGCAATAGTCAACAAGCTTCCATGCCATATATCCTTTGTTTCTATTATGTATATATGTATTCTAGGAATGGGCCTGTAGCTACTCAGTTGTCCTCGTGCTGTGCGAGTGGGCGGTATGCAATGCGCGCTGGGGTGAACATCGCGCAATGGCTGCCGCCGCACTACTAGACAGGCGCCAACAGCAGCTGCTGGCAAACCCCTCGTCACAAACTACCAACAGCGCCCAGGATCACCATGGTAACTAGATGTTATACATATTGCGCTGGCATAATATTTGGCTGATTTATATAGCGCCGTTTTCATAACAAATAACCTCAAGGGAACATATTAATCGAACAAAAAATGTAGCACCACTTATGAAAAGGATAGCCATTCAAGAAATACGTGCATGAATGGGCCGCTAAAGTATGTCCACCGGACCTAGTTCAGTGAAACCATGCGTTGTGTCATAACGTATCTTTCCTTTTTTAAAACATTTGAACCAAATAAATACGCATTTTGAAAAAAGAATTATTAATAATAAAAATAATTTCAGTACCTACTTTACCGCTTGTGAACTTAGAGTCATTGAACTTGAATGATGTTACTTACCCAAAAACCAAAATAAGTATGTTTAATTAACCTCTCAGAAAAAGACTTTTATTTACTTTGTGTTCCTTTGCGAACTGTCAAAACGTGAAAATTTTTGTGTTATTCACGAGTTTTGTTAAAAGCTTCATAACTCACGTTTTGGGAAACGTAGCCTCATTCTAAAAAATGTTTTGGAAAGATTATGAAATTCACTATCGTATTGTTTTGTTATACGTAAATATTTGCGTTTCTAAATATACATTTTCTGAAAACGTCAAAAATATGTAAAAATCGCTGACCATTATTTCAAAGCTGTCAAAAATGTACTTTTTTCTGAGTATCATAAAGAAATAACACTTTATATATTGAAGAAATATAATTAAAAACTATTAGTCACCTCAAAATATTAACCGTCCAAAGTAAAATATTTTTAATAAATTATTTAGAAACGCAATAAATTATGAACGAACAAGATGACAGATCCAATCGACTTAGATAATGCACCTCTACATTCCATAGATATTCTTGAATACAGACGCGTAGCGTTATTCATTATCGATACTCTTTTTTTTAAATCATGGCAATCCGTATACTAGTGATGGAAATAAATCGATTTTTGTAAAATCTCGCGCGTTTACGTGAAAAGACGTTCTAATGTCTTGACCGCTATTATCATATTTACGTCTTTTGACGTTCTAATTTTCTGAGTGGTTAAGGTACTATGAATCTTCTCCAGGTGCAAACGACGATAAAGAGTCCATCAGCTCAGGCGCTGGCATCTACGGTGGGCCCCCCATCTTCCAGAGCCTTCTCATGAGATTCCTGGATAACGATGCTCCGGTTCTAGGTAAGTTTTTCTTATAGCCGTCTGTGAGTTTCAAAGAATGCCTCCATTATTTTGTTAATATTCTTTATTCTTACGATTTAGCTAATCCATAGACGTTAGGAACAAGGGAAGATATGGTTTATGGAATGAGTGGGGTTCACACAGATACTGTAAATTAAAACTTGATTCCTGAGTTTTTTCAGGTAGAGTCAAGCTTGTAAAGGCAGCAGGAGCTTTGTGGGAAATGTGTTATTTTAATAGCGTTGATCACCCTTATCTCCTTAATAATAATAATAAGACTGAAAGTTCATTAAAATTAATTGCACTGGTCTCAAATTTCATAGTGTGATATGATAGTGTTATGTATATACAGGGTTTTCCAATAAGAGGTGTTATTTTGAATAGCCCGCTATTTCGGTAGATGTTACTTTTGAAGCTGTCATTTTTTGACATTTGACAAGTAGAAACTACGCCATTAATAAAAATGGAACGATACACTCTTCAACAACGCATTGAAATTATTAAAATTCACTTGAGTGAATCAAATGCAAATCATCTTGAGTGATGAGGCCCATTTCCACCTCGGTGGCTTCGTCAACAAGCAAAATTGTCACATCTGGGGCTCGGAAAACCCAAGAGTTATTGTTGAAAAGCCTCTCTATCCTTAACGTGTGACTGTTTGGTGCGGTTTATGGTCCGGCGGAGTCATTGGACCTTACTTTTTCGAAAATGAGGCTGGAGCAACAGTTACGGTGAATGGATTGCGCTATCGAGAGATGATTAATGATTTTTTACGGCCAGAATTGAATGGTATTGATCTGGACAATGTTTACATTGAAGGTCTAGCTTCATTTTTATACTTTGTAGAGCCGTTTATTCAAAAAATATTAGATTCATGCGAGAGCTCCGAAGGGGTGACCATAAGTCACCTATACCGGGGTGGGACAGGGTGGGTGTAACCTTCAATGGACAATGTTTACTTTCAACAAGACGGCGCTACGTGCCACACAAGCAACGAAACCATTGATCTTTTACGATTGAATATCAAAATAACACCTCTTATTGGAAAACTCTGTAGTATAAAGATATGATAATGATTATATCATAGATATAAAAGTGAGATCTTGTTATCTTAATGTATCAAAGTGGAGTCAATTAAAGTTATGCATTTGGTGTGCAGATGCAATTTGCAGTAGTATGAGTGAACAATGTTGATGACATTTTTATGCATGCGGTTTTGTGCTAATAATGGTTGATGGTCCTCTTCCCTTGTTTGTATTATCTATTGCCTAATCTATTTATAATTATTTTCCAGACGAAGGTTCGGCTGCAACTTCTCAGAACAAGGCTCAGTTCACCAACCTGGTTCATCTGTTTGGTGAATTGGTCCGTAGGGATGTGTTCTCACACGACGCGTACATGTGCACTCTCATATCTAGAGGTTAGTTTTTTGTGTTTTATATTTCCTCCAATTATGAAAATGACGTGATAAGATTACATATTTATCACGGTTCGAACTTTCAAATTATAAATCTGAAACTATTGCAAATTTTATAGAGTAGTACAATCTCTCAGTTTCGCCCTGGTAAAAGATCATCACCAGAATGGAAATGTTGCTTTGAATGATTTTAGCTTTGTGACCAGAGATGAATAGCCAGTACCTACTTACTTTCTTTCCTCTTTCCCCTTTTCCACTTCAGCCTTAAAACATGCCCTGATTGGGGAAACCATACTTACTCTCACTGTGCAGTATTCATAAAAAAATACTAAAATAACTGCACAGTATTACGTTTAAAATAAAACCATAGAAATACATACTTATAATTACTTTTTAATAAAATCGTAGATGTTTGATTTGTCTTGATTATAATTTATAAAACATTTATTTTTTAGGAGATTTGCTGGGTGCCACCGAGCCCATGAGCCTGGGCCCTGTGACAGGTGGGGCTGCCACCCCCATTGGTGGGCCCCTGGACCCCGTGAGCCACCACCACCACACTCCCACCCTTGACGAGGAGATCTTTGCCGGAATCGACCTAAAACCAAAAATTGAGGTAACGCAGTTATTAATACACCAAGTAAAATAATTTTCGACGTGGTATCATTACCGGCTCAAATGTCCTGAAGGAATGGAGTTGAACTTTACTGGAATTTACAGCATTTAATGGAATGACTGACACTTTTATATATTTTTTTATTTAATGTAAAGTAAAAAAGATACAGTATTAAGTAAAATAAAACTATAAAGTGATGTAGTTTGTTCTCAGTCCTCCTCACTAGGTATTCCTGTTCGAAGGCGGACTGTAGGTTGTTGTATTTGTGTTGATCATGATTTCCTCATCTTCTAATTTGTTGGTTCCCACAAAATATAAAATAAACTAAGCAAAAAGTATTTATGTTTGTTGTCTGTAGGTTGCGTTGGGGTTACTTCATAAATTACTTAATGATTTCCTCATCTTCATGTTTAGTTGGCCATAATTTGATGTAATTTTTAAACTTTTCTATATCCATGGTGTTTTTAATTTCAATAGGAAGGGCATTATATAATTTTATAGCATGGAAATAGTGGTTTTTCTGGCCGAAAGATGTAGGTATTTAATTTTGGAATGTTTAGTAGATTTGAGGATTTCATCCTTGTAGTGCAGGTGTTTTGTTCAGCAAGGTACTCATATTTTTCTTTAAAATTGAGTAGTGCTTCAATGGATGGTTTGGACATGTGGAGCAGATGAACAAGGACATGTGTGCCAGGAGAATATATGACACGAAATTGGAAACTTAAAAACTTAAAGAGTTAACGAGAAACTTGTTAAAAATCGGTAGAAATTGGGTTTGCGAGGGTTTAAGAAAGGGGTGCTGGGCGTGTAAAGCGGATGAATGAGAAAGGAATGTCAGCAGAATATATCATGAGAGTGCCATTGTATTTGAATTGCCTTGTATTTTTAATGTAATTTGACTATATTTTATGTTATTTTCTAACTTTTGATATGATATTTTCCAAACATGCATTTGATACATTTTGCTTATTGTTGTTAACTTGCAGGATCATGTCAGAATGGACTATGATGATGCCAAGATCGACGATGATTTAGACAAACTGCTTCAGCACATAAAGCAGGATCAGCAGAACTCTATGGATGCTCCGGATAGCCCCAAGGAACCTGGAGATACTTCACACGGGTGAGTCTGCTAGACAAACCTTAATAACGTAGAACCCTTGGAACTTGCCACCTAAAATCCTTGCTGCCATCGGAAATGTCCATGTCCAATTCTTTATGTCCAACGATGCTCTTCTCCAGTCTATTCCTGTTAAATTTTGCTTCTATCTAGATGAAAAACGCTCATCTAACATAACCTAACATAACCATTTTTTAACATTAGCTCCGCACTGGTGGCCATGAGAATAATAATTTCCCTAAAGGCTTATGACATTTTTGATGATGCTGTGTGGACAATCTTTTAAAGGAAAGAAAGAACAGGAAGTTTTGAGAAGGAAAAGGTATGAGGGGTGGGTAGGAATCTGGAGTCAGTATGTCCAGGTATGACTATTGTATGAATCCATCCCTGTCACTGTGGTGCAAGACGATGGGTCGAGAGAGTTTAGCTGGAGAGGTCAAAGGATCTCCCTCAACCAACCTCTCCAACCTAAACGAACCTAATCTATTATTTTATCATTTTCTGTTTTGTCACTGTACTGTTTTCTCCTGTTGTATTATCTAACCGTCATGCCGTTTCAACACAGGGTTAGGCAAAGAGAATGGACCGCCATACAACTTGCTCAATTCGCATTTCAACATACTCTTCTGTTATTCTGACTCTTGACAAGGCCCGATTCTGTGCCATGTCTTCTTCGGAGATCCATGGCTTTTTTTACCATTCACTTAAATATCATTTATTCCTCTTACACACCTTTCTCCGTTCATTCCATACCTTTCTTAACCTCTCAGACAAAGACATTTATATACTATGTGTTCCTTTGTCTAGAACTGTCAAAACGTGATAATTTTTGTGTTATTTACGAGTTTTGCTAAAAGCTTCATAACTCACGTCTTGGGAAACGTAGCCTCATTCTAAAAAATGTTTTGGAAAGATTATGAAATTCACTATAGCATTGTGTTGTTATAAGTAAATATTTGCATTTCTAAATATATATTTTCTGAAAACGTCAAAAATATGTAAAAATTGCTGACCATTATTTCAAAGCTGTGAAAAATGTACTTTTTTCTGAGTGTCATAAAGAAATAACACTTTATATATTGAAGAAATATAATTAAAAACTTCATTAGTCACCTCAAAATATTAACCGTCCAAACTAAAATATTTTTAATAAATTATTTAGAAACGCAATAAATTATGAACGAACAAGATGACAGATTCAATCGACTTAGATAATGCAGTTCTACGTTCCATAGATATTGTTGAATACAGACGCGTAGCGTTATTCATTATCGATTCTCTGTTTTTTAAATCATGGCAATCCGTATACTAGTGATGGAAATAAATCGATTTTTGTAAAATCTCGCGCGTTTATGTGAAAAAACGTTCTAATGTCTTGACCGCTATTATCATATTTACGTCTTTTGACGTTCTAATGTTCTGAGTGGTTAATCTTGTTCATTCGCTTTCTTCAACCTACATTTGTAACACGGTCAAAAATGGTATTACCATACATATGCCTCAGGGATCTCATTTCTACAGCATTCAACCTACTTTCATCCATCCTCTGCTAGTTCCATGCCTCACTGCCATGCAGCAGGATTTGTAACAGCAAATACAATCATATAATTATTAGCTTGTTTGAGTTTCATAGCAGGTTGTTGTGAATAAGTAATGGGATGTAATAATGTATCTCTGGTTTCAGTGTGGAGTCCCAGATGATAGACGTGTTGCCGCCTCCGTCCCGCCACCTGTTGTACACCACGCACTTTCCGCTGGCGTGGCACGACAGCGAAGGCGGAGCGCCCCCGCACGATACCAATCAGCGCCACGTGCTGCTGTACGGCGTCGGCCGACACCGCGACGAAGCCCGCCACCAGGTCAAAAAGATGTCCAAAGGTGAGTCGGTCTGCAAAGCTCCTAACCAATAAGGTCATTAGCTAAATGTGACCTATCTCCTATGTGGCCGTTCAAGTATTACGTAAGCAGATTTATTACAATTATTTACCCCCTCCTCCCCCTTGTCACCAAAAGTAAGCAAAGCTTTTACCACCCCCCCCCCCCCCCCCCTCCCATGCTTACGTAAAAATTGGTACCTATATGCATTTTTCTGTTTTATAAACAATTCAACTTTGGCGAAAGAGGATCAACGGTAACACAAATATTAACTTTCTTTGATTTGCTTACAACACGTCAAATCGTCAATCGTACTGAAACGAAACAATAGATTGATGGAAGAAATTTTGACAAGCGAGTAGCGCGCGGTAATTCCCCCATTCGCTTCTAAGCCAGTACCAAAACGTATTAATTATTTGTGGGAATCCCCGAATATGTATTCGGTTTTCAAACATAGACAATGTGTGGGTTGCCAATGTGTAAAAAAAAATAACTACTGCTGAGCAGTGCTGACGTAATCACTATCTCGACCCCCCCACCCCCCATGTCATCAAAAATAAGCAAAGCAAAGACCCCCCCGCCCCCCTATAGTGCTTACATAATACTTGAACGGCCCCTATGTTAACCTTATTCCCCTTGATGACCTCCAAGATTTTCTACCTTATCTTCAAATTGACTATGAATGTGCCCAAATTTGGCTTTAGGGCAGATCTATTTATTCTAATGTCGGTGATGGAAACCCATCACATCATAAATTTTAATTTTCACACATTTCTCAAGAGGTTTCTTCTTAATTTTGTCACTATCTTGAAATTTTAAAACATGTCCTGTTTCAGAAATCTGCAAGTTGTTCTCCAAGAAGTTCTCTATTGACGTGGCTGAGGGAGGCAAAGTAAAAAAACATTCCCGAAGCGAATTCAACTTTGAGGCAGTCACGCAAAAGTTTCAGGTACTTTCACTCTATAATGCTTACTAGCGGTTACTTACTAAACAATTACCGTCTTACTAATTAGATTCTTATACGTAGGTTCAAAGTTGGTATGAAGCTGGCCTCGAGCCTGGTTTAAGACTGTTTTAACCATATAAATGCTGTGGTAAAAAGACAAGTTTTTCTCAAGTTATATTTACACCACATTTAATAAATAATATAACCGTGGGTTAATAAATAATATGGAACCATCGCACACGATGTCTTGTCTTATTTTTTTTGTCACTTGAAGGTTATTTAAAAGCTTATAGCTCATATTGAAAATGTGTTGGGATTTGAAAGTAGCTGTATTGAGCTAGAAATTTCAGACATTAAAGATGTACATACAAATTTTAGGTTTGGTTTGTTGTTTGTTTGTTCTTTTTCTTCAATGTTCTGTTTTGTCATGGAACCATTCATTTCACACTGTAAGACTTCACTATTTGAGAGTTTTTTTCACTTCAGTTCATAGATTTTTTGGTTTATAGTTATGATACTGAAATCATAGGGGTAGGCAGAAAAGATGGACTGCCACACAAGTATGTATTTGGTTTATAGTTATGATACTGAAATCATATATGTACTATGATTAGAGGTAGGCAGAAAGGATGGACCGCCACACAAATATTTGATTCACTGGAGCGTGTCATAAAATATGTATTCTTTATGATATCATTTCCATCTGTTTGCAGAATATGAACTACTTCGACCAGCACGTGGTGTCGTGGCAATGCGGCTCCACCGTGGTGGAAATGCTGCAGGCTTTTGCTCTGGGCACCTCCAGCTACCTGCCCGTGCAGGAGCACGTGGCCTTCCTCTTCGACCTCATGGAGCTGGCTGTCAATGTGTACGGCCTTATCGATATCTGTATCCAGGTGCGTTCTCTCATCTTCTTCCCTTTATCCTATTAGAGTCAACATCTCTAAGCGACCTTGTCCTGCGCTACTTCGGTGACCACAACTTTCATTGGCTCCACACATCGACATATAATAACATTAGATTAGTCCTCTCATACCTACTTCTAATCTAAAAATAACACCGCCTTAGAATAATTTCATTATTGTAACGTATCGTTGTTGTATAGGTTATAGGATAGAATACTGGGCCCTTAATCTCCAGTATTCTAACGAGGAAAGGATCTGGTAATATATTGAATAGTCTAGATTCTTATACACGGACACTGTTTAATTTGGAATATAATAAACTGACAATACAAGTAACAAGTTGCCCAAAGGCCGTCTAGCGAAAGAGTGGGCTCTCTTCGCGAACCGACAATGTAACCGGAGGCGGTTGGTAGCGTTCGGTTATGTTCGGTAGAACCCGAACTTACCCGAACCTTTTAAATCACCAAATACTACAATTATACAACTCCCCATCGAATTCTGGTACTCGCTTCGAAAGCCTACATATAAATGAAAGTTCCCTACAATATAAAACGTAGCACAAAGTTATTGCTCAAATTCAACAATGTAATATCCCGTCACAAATTATAGTGATGAACTTAACAACCCAACTTGATGTAAACTTGTTGTACAGGCTTCTAAAAACTTATGCGAAACCAGCGAAGATCGTACATTTTGTGGCAAAAGTTTTGTCGTAATCTATTGCGTGACTTAGTTGTTTTGCTAGAAATAAATGTAAGATTTTATCAATTGTTACTTTTATCGATACGCCGCCTCGAAGCTATCTATAAGGTGTATAAGTTTTTTTAATATTCGTATAGCTCATTAAATTGTGAATGATCAAGTCCATTAAAGCCCCTACCTAAAATATTTTGCTGCTTCAATTTCGTGTTTGAAAAATGATCTTTACAAAACTAGTAGTTAGCGTTGGGACGAACTTGCTGGAAGACAAATTTGCTCCTTGCAGACCAACAAAAGGTAAAAAGCAATGCTTCTTCTGATCTTTCGACTGCGAGATAATGCACATTCTTTTTGAAAAATGCTTTCTAAAACCATTATTTTTGGTTTCGGTGTTAATTTTAAAAAACACGCCCTGTCCAAATAATACTTCGTTGATGGCTCCGCCGCTTTGATAGTCTCGGCGACATCTTCCTTTGTTTCTATTGACTATAGTTCAGCTTGTAATATATAGTTTAATAATATTGTGTTGTTATTTTTCAGATCCTCAAAGAGCTTTTGGAAGTAGAGTCGGTTCTGGCGTCCCGCAGCCCGGGTCAGGGTCTCTTGCGGAGCTACACCACTTCCCTCGCCCTTTATGTAGTGGGAGTCCTCAGGAGATACCACTGCTGCTTGCTATGTAAGCGTAATGCCTCGAGCAAAAAAAAAACTCCATCATTCTTTTGCATTCATTTTTCGTTAACCTCTAGTGTGCCAGAAATCCCTATCAGCATTGTATTTTTTTTTTCTTTTTTTATAGAGCGGAGACGGTTTACATATAGTTCCCGTGAGCACTTAGGCCATAAGCCCATTGTGTTATCTCCCATTTTACCTCATTCCTTAAAAAGTCACCCGGTCCCTTTTATAAAGTTCACCAGGGTTGTTATTGGATATGTGGTTATGTCTTCTGTCTCACAATGTGTAGTCTGGTTGTGTTGGTTCCCTGAAGGCGCCAAAAGGGAAGAGAGCCTCATCTCTCCTCTCCACTCCTCCTTGGTTCCCTAACAGCCCCACGATGGAAGAAGACTTGGTCTCTCCTCTCCACTCCTCCTTGGTTCCCTATAGGCCCCACGACGGAGGAGTCTACTCCTCCTTGGTTCCCTGAAGGCCCCATGGCAGAAGAGTCCACTCCCACTCGGTTCCTTGAAGGCCCCACGAGGGAAAATGGAGTTTTCAAATGGTCCAATATTCGTCCCACGGGTATCTAGGGAAATAGAAGGTCTACTCCAGCAGGGTCTGAGTCCGAGTGCTGCGACCCTGTTTCTCGGAGGCACCATTGTTCCTCAGGTCATTTAGCCTGAGCACCGTAGCTCACACCTTAGCTTGGGATGGCTATTGCAGGTCATGTTTCCACTCCCTGAGCGATGGGTTCTCCACACTCCCTACGCTGTAATCTTAAAAACTTTAAACTCCGCACAGAGGCGGGTTTGGGTACCGCCGCCCTGGAAACCATTCATTGGATAATCAACACCCCTGCCATAGGTCACCACAAGTGGTTTGCTACATTTGGTAACTTAGCAGGGGTGCCCGAGTTCGTGGGGTGAGGTTTGTCTAGATCTTGGCGGCGAATGCGTTTGCCCACCTGCTGTGTGGCGAGCCGGATCGGGAGAGACTTGTTGAAGGAGAACCTTTGACCTCTCAAGCCAGACTCCCTCGACCCATCGCCACGCAACGCAGTGGGAGGGATGAAATCATACGTCCGTCACTCCTGGACACCCGGATTCCTACCTACCTCTCATACCTTTTCCTACCCAGAAACTCCGCTCCTTACTTTCCCTAAAAAGTCTCCCAACTAAGAATCCCAAAAGATGACATAGGCCCTGAGGGATTTTTTTTCCTCAGGGCCTCCTGTGTGGAGCTAAAAAAAAAACAAAAAAACACATTCCCTCACGGCAGTGTCATTTTTGAAGATCCTGTGTGAAAGGTTTTTTTTTAAGAAGAGGAAGGAGTGAACGTGGGTCTTAACGACACATACTCGTACATGTGACAAATGTTGGGCGTGTTTCCCGACTATGCATTGGTCAATCTCTTCCTTACCTTCCAGTATCCACGGAGCAGACCAGCTCTGTGTTCGAGCAGCTCTGCCGCCTGGTGAAGCCGGTGATAAACCCCGGCGACTGCAGCTCGGCGGAGAGGTGCATCTTGGCGCACCTGTACGAGGTGTACACGGTGTGTGCGCACCTCCGCTCCAAGACGCACCAAGCGGAACCCTTCTCCAACGCTTACCCAAAGATCAGGTGGGTTTTGTTCATATTGATATATGTGATGTATGATGTATAGCATGGTTCGTGTGTTCTGATTTTCTTCTTTTTTTTCAGACAAGTTCTGTACGCCGGCCTGCAGCCCACACCTTCCAACTATACCTACAATTCACAGTTTCTTAGCGAAGTATTCACCAATCCCAGAAGAGGGGGTAAGACTAATTATTTTTAACCTTAAAGGTCGTCTGGATAGCAGAAGATCCCGGTGTTTGAATCCCCATTTTTAACATTATATTATTGTGCACTAGCTGTAGCTCGCAAGTATGTCTGTGCAGAGAAACAATAGCGCGTGTTGCTTTAACGTCCAAAATATGGCGTAGTTTTAAAAAAAAACATGTTTTTACCTGTCACAGGTGACATCTAATCTAATATAGGTAAATAAAAGCAACCCGTCTTCGTGCAACGTCAAACCAGTGGTAGCTAGCCTTAAGGAGCGATGGAGCTACGCACTCACAGAATTTCTGCCAATCTAAAAATTCCCACAAAACTCAATTCGGTTTTAATTTACAACATAATGCATAGGTACAAATAGATGTCTATACAATGCGTACTGCGTGCTGAACAAAAGCAAAGCGTTTTGTACCTATATTCAAAGCAGTGATTCGTTTCGCATATCGCTCAAAGAATTTTACGAGAATGTTCTCATGTATTGTCATCGAGTCAACCTACCGTTAGGTACATTGTCTTGCAAAATTATCAGCCCAGGGAGGACGGCATTTGAAATTTTTCCACCACATCCAAAGGAACGGTTTGTCAATAGCATTTTAACCGGTACGTGTTGTTGTTGTGATATTTTTGTCGACATTGTGTCTCCAATTTCACATGTACTCTTTTTTCATTCAATGCTCCGCTTAGCATCGACCAAAGACAACATTTTACGAACACCAACATAACAATGCAGAGACAGGCGTTTTGATAGGTCAATATGATTTATTTGTTGGATGCGACGGGAAGAATTAAAAATGAGTTATTAAGGTTAATTTTATTAAAAAAAAATAATGCGCTGAACTAGGCCCATTTTATGTATTACAGGAGTGCAAGTGAAAAACAATAACCAATGATTTTCATAGATAATAAAGCAAATTGGTTGCGCGGGTCTGATAAACAGAACAGTTGAGTCGTGTAATTTCTAAACCCGCTATATCAACTTTCATTGATTTGGAGAAAACCGCAAAAAACTGTCACATCTCTAGCATACATAAGTAATTGCATTACAATTTTTTATATAATGAATTGGAGTAATAAAATTTCGAAAAGCATTTATTTTTCTACATATATATATCTAGCAATAATTAAGTAATTTCGATAAATAAAACGGAAAAAGCGGATTTTGATACTCACTTCGAGATATAGAGGCTTTTGAAAGTCAACTGAGCCGACATGGCGGGTTTAGAAACCCACGCGTAGATCATTTTGACACACGAGCGTGGCGTCAGAGCGGCGGCCATATTGTATTTTGGCAAAATAACTGCTTGTGATTGGTTGAATCCGATATAGCGCGTTTTGATAGTAACTTTCTGTATGATATAGCGGATTTGGTTTCTCAGTCGCAGTTTTATCATGGTTTTTGGTCGTGATAAGGACGGTTTTAAAACTCAATTTTAGGCTCCTCTTGTTGCTCGCAAAAATGTGAACAAGATGTCATACTCAGATCATTTTGTCAAAAAATCGGATATAGCGGGTATAGAAATTAGAGGATTCAGTTTTTGTTTTGGTTTTTGTTTTCCGTGCTTAATGTTAGGTATAGATTCTAAATAATTAAAACCGCAAAATCGGTGATTTATAAAGATGTGCATGATATTATATTATCTCAAGTACAATCAGGATTTCCGTTCACAGATTACCTATATAGGCTAGGTTACTCTTTTCTGAATATAGAACAAATTTTCCTGAACTCGATTTTTGTGCCATTATAAATTGGCAATATTTTTGCATAGGTATGAACTGTTTAAAACGCCGATGAGTGTTTGAAACAACTATTAAATTGGATGCTTTTTTCGAGTCTGTTAAATTGTTAAAAAAATATGTACACAATCCCCGTGTCGTCGGTAGAGAGCGAAAGGTATTTTTCATCTTTAAAACCACCAAACATCAGTCGAGAAATTGCAACACTGAGGGAATACAAGAAGGCGCTGCAAAAAAGCGCAATACCTCTACACAAAGATGTAGTCTCCCACCCGGCATGCCGCTTGAAGTCCCGAAAGCCCTTCTGGGCGGAAGGAGAGAGGCTCCTCCGACTACCTCTCACCCCAGAAGATAGGTGGAAACTTGAGTGGCAAACGGCCAACGTGGGAAATGCCCATCTCATACAGGACCCCACCGAGAGACAGCCTGGGTTCTCACTGCCTCGCAAAACCTGGTCCGCCATCAATAGGTTAAGGTGCTCCCATAGCCGCTGTGCCCACATGATGCACAGATGGGGCCTTAAAGAGTCGGCGATGTGTGAATGTGGTGCGGTGCAGACTACCGAACATGTGGTCAACGAATGCCCGCTCCATTCATTCCCCGGCGGGATTTATGAGGTCCACATGGTGACGCCTGAGGCCCTAAAATGGCTCGCAGATCTAGATGTCCCCCTCTGACCCCCCACCATACGAAAGAAGAAGAATCTTTAAAAGGAATTAAATCTTTCTTAAGAAATACAACTAGTCAAGATAGATTCGATGCTTTGAAAAACGACATCACCGACGTCTTTGCCAGTAGAGGCAACAAAGGATCGACCTAATCTACAAATAGGCAGGATTTTTTCATAATTAACTTTATTCATATTACAGTAGGTATGTGGTGAGAGTATGATGGTGGGTGTGGCAACTCGACATATTCGGGTACTAGTCGCATAAACCATATCTAATGGGTATCCAGGCTCATTAGTTTAATCCGATAATTGACCATAAACGGGCAATGATAGCGGATCCAGCCCTAGTTAGTTGGGTCACTCTGGTTCCACGTCTGACGACCATCGGTGGATAAAAACCATAGTCAATCAACCAAAGCTTCATGGAAAACTTAAAGGAAAGACATACCAGACTATTGTTAGACCCGCGATAATGTATGGCTCCGAATGCTGGACTATGTACAACTCCTACTCTAGACAACTCGAATCAGCAGAAATGCGAATGCTTAGATGAACGGCAGGAGTATCATTAAAAGATAAAATTAAAAGCTCACGCATTCGTGGTAGCCTGGGTGTCACTGACATAAACAGTAAGCTAGAGGAACGACAGTTAAGATGGTATGGGCACATAAGACGGAGACCACCAGACCACACAGTGAAGCAGGCAATGTCTATAGAGCTTCAAAGACAGTCATCCAGAGGTAGACCAAAGAACTCCTGGATGACCCAATGCTCCAAAATCCTACAAAGAAACGGCCTAGATGAAAGCGACACTCAGAACCGAAGAAGCTATAACCTGAGAACGAGAAGAGCCGACCCCAACAGCCTACCTAGGCAATGAGTTGGGATAGTGCTAGGAAGAAGAAGAGAAGACAGTAGGTATGTATATATTGGTGACCGGATAAATCATCATAATGATAATTCATCACATCTTTAAAAAGTTATATTAAGTCATGGAAAGTGATGAAACAAAAACTTTATTAACTGGGTTAAGTAGGTTAGGAGGGTTAGGTTAAAAAAAAAAATTTTCATCGTTTCTAATGACTATATCACTTTTTGAAAGTGTGTTGAATTGTCACTATGTTGAGTTAGCATGGAACCGTATATATTATGTCCAAGATTTTTAGCGCACCACCCATTTTTGTGAGCAACAGCCGCCACTGCTTAAATCATGCCTTCTATATGTTATTCTGTTGACATCTGTTGAAATAATCGAAAGAAATATCGTTCTTTCCCCATATAGATATGTGTTGAAACATAATAGTCCGTTAAATATATCTGTATACTGTTCTACTGTTTGTCTTGGTTCCGTACCAAACTGACGAATTCTTTATATAATTTCGTCGACGAGTGAACAATACCACTCAAATGTCAAATTTTCTAATTATGCAGGAGAGACAAAAAAACTTTTGAGGAGTACCAACTTTCAATGTCGAAACTACAGCGTTTTCCAATAAGAGGTGTTATTTTGAATAGCCCGCTATTTCGGTAGATGTTACTTTTAAAGCTGTCATTTTTTTTGACATTTGACAAGTAGAAACTACGCCATTAATAAAAATGGAATGATACACGCTTCAACAACGCATTGAAATTATTAAAATTCACTTGAGTGAATCAAATGCAGATGATCTTGAGTGATGAGGCCCATTTCCACCTCGGTGGTTTCGTCAACAACCAAAATTGTCGCATCTGGGGCTCGGAAAACCCAAGAGTTATTGTTGAAAAGCCTCTCTATCCTCAACGTGTGACTGTTTGGTGCGGTTTATGGTCCGGCGGAGTCATTGGACCTTACTTTTTCGAAAATGAGGCTGGAGTAACAGTTACGGTGAATGGATTGCGCTATCGAGAGATGATTAATGATTTTTTATGGCCGGAATTGGATGGTATTGATCTGGACAACGTTTACTTTCAACAAGACGGCGCTACGTGCCACACAAGCAACGATCAATCTAAATAAACAATCTTTCACGATTGAATATCAAAATAACACCTTTTATTGGAAAACCCTGTATTTTGTGGCGAAAGTATTGGAGATAGGCAGTATTTAATTCAAAATATGACCAATATCTGTTATCTGGTATTGCTTATTTTCCACTGTGCGCGATATCTAGTGATAGTTTTACGAACTAAGCAAACAAACGTAGGCGGAATTCGCTTCTTTTCGTATTTCATAAAAAAGATATTTTTAGACTGTATGTCACTTAGATAGTATTGTTTCTTCATCAACGATTTGTTTCTAAATCAATTATTTTCTTTTTGCAGGAAAAATAGATGTTTCGTGGGCCCGCCAGCTATCAGAATCTCCCAACAATCAGAATCAGAACAATCGCTACAATTTTGTGTGTTCTGCTATATTAGCCATTTGCAGAGAGGTTGATAATGACAGGTAATCAGTTATACCATTACTAGAGGTTACAGACATCATAACTTAAAGGTTACATCTTCCTAACTTCTCTTCTTCTATAAATATCTTAGTATCCTCCTTAGTTGCACTAATCTCCCACGTTTCGATGGTGTTTCCAGGGTAAACGACATAGCCATCGCCTGCTGCGAGATGACGGCTTGCTGCGGGGGCCTGTCCGCCGAGTGGCTGGGGGCCCTCATGGCCCTGTGCAACAGTTCCAGCTCCCACCAGGCCGCCTTCTATCCCGACCTCATGTTGCATATCGATGTAACGGATCTCTCCATGCACAACTCCTTGGCTGTCTTCACTTGCATCCTGATTGGTAACATACATAGATAAATACAGGATAAACTACATAGCCATGAGATGATGCCATTTCAAGCAACGTTTCGATTCTAAATGGTCGTCCTTCACCAGGGCGATACTGAGAGTATCTTCCAATTTTTTTCCTTTGTTTTTTTATTCTCTTTCACCAATCAAAACTGAGTGAACACGGAGGTCTAGTTGTTTGAAACCCTATCACATTTCGTATTATGGCCATCAACACTATTTAGTTTTTTTTAACATTAGCCGTTTCAAATTACGGTACCCGTTAACCGCCAACTCTCGGCACGTTAGCATTAGGTTAAATTGTTCTTCTGCGCACCCTTGCCCAAAACCAACCCCTCTATTTATAAAATATATTACTCTCAGTAATCCACTGCTCGATTACCCGACGACTACTATAATCCGCTGTTATTTTTACTAGTTGAAAGCACAAAATCAAGCTCTATAATTTGCCGGTATTCGTATTAGAGGTGAGTAAAATAATGTGAAACCATTTGTTTGTAAGTTTTTAAGTTCAAAAATGAGTTTTGTAGATTTTGGGATAACTGTTTAAAAAAAACCTGTGACTAGGCCTGCAGTAAACCTGCGCGAAATGATTCCAATAGAGCACAATACGATTGTAAAGAAACGCTTAATCGTTGAACGCTCATCCGCCTGTACGCAATACTCTACCCGTAAACCAATGTAAAGAAACACTTTCTCACTAAAGGGTTATCCGCCCTTAAACCGTTCAAAGAAACGCTTATTTATTAAACGTATAAATCCATCCGTCCCACTACGGTGCAAGACGTTGGATATGGATTGGACACGGTTAAAGCAATTTATGCAGAAGTTTTATTTATATTTTTAAATTTTTACCTTTAATTTTTTGTTTTTGTTTTGTATAACGTTATTTTTAACGGTTTCTAGTAACAGTTTATTTTAGGAAACCGGAACGCTTTGGGTTTTTTGAAAAAGAAACTGAAACGCCCATCTCTAATTCGTATGTCAAATTCTGTAGACCGCCGCGTGCCTAGACTTGAGTGACAAGCTTTGTACACCGACAGGTTGGGTTATTTTACTCTTACACACTCAATTACTAAACCACCATCCAGCTTGCTAGAGCTGAACATTTTACCAATCCCCGGAGTTAATTATTGTTGTTTTAGGACACTTCCGTTAGTCTTCTATAACCTGACACCTTCACTTTTTATACCAAAAATTTTATGAATGATCCGATAGTGGTGTTAGTTTATTTTACGAAAAAAATGTTGTATTTGTAGCGATGCTACGAGAATCTTCTAGAAGGCTCGCCCATACAAAACGCATTGTAGCGGGAACACTCTAGTCGCAATGCGAGTGTTCGGCGTCCTGCCTACAGTTCTGAAAGTTCTCGAATGCACCCGGGCAGCTATATAATGAGGCGCGCCCAGAAGTACTTAGTCTTTAATTCGCAGTTTTATGAGTGACCAACTCAACTGACTCGAATAAATGCTGTGACGCTACACAATTTGCATCTTTCATTGTCTCTTTACCAGATCCCCAAATATTTTTTAGCGTATTTTGAATGTATGCACTGTAATCTACCGCTTTCACAAATTTAGACACTGTTTTTGTGGTGGTCGATTAGTTGAAGAGTACTGTATATTATATTGCTTATTCCAGCCCGCCACTGCTTCTCGCTGGAAGGCTTCGTGTGCAGCGTGGCTTTGCCCAGCCTGCTCAAGGGCTGCAACAGTGAGGGGCGCGCCGAGGCAGGGGCGCGCCTCACCTGCCACCTGCTGCTGAGACTCTTCAAGACCGTGGAGACTCCGCAGCCTGGTAAGTACAACAGACTCTTATGATAACCCCCGAAACCATACTGCCATGAGTAGAAAACTCCGGCATCTTGAGTTGTAGTCAAAGTTGCTAAAAAAAATTACTTTACTCTGGCAACAATGAGTAAAACCAATTTTAGAACAAAATATCTAGTAGATTCATATGTGAGGTTATGTTTGACTTCCGAATCTAGCAGACTGACTTTGGCAGGAAAAAGACAACTCAATAGAAATATTGTTAAAACATAAATTATTTAATCAAAAAAATGAAGTGCACGCTACTTCTGCATAATTTTTTTAAAAAAATTTAATACATGGCTTCTTTGATATTATGTATATATAAAAAATACACATGCTTTTCATTTCAGGATTATGATAATTGATATTGATTTTGGCAGATTTGGTAGATTCTACATGGTTATTTATAGTTATGAAAATAAATTTGTTGTGATTTTTTTTCACAATGTTCATTTAGGACGGGTTGTTTCGGAGAATTTGAACAATTCGTCAAATTTCAATGTTCATTTTCAAGTTCTGTGAAAAATTTTTTCAAGTTCTGTTTTTATTCCAGTTCTGTCAAGCAACTAGCCTATAATGATATAATAACAGAACTTGAATAGAACTTTCACAGAACCCGAAAATGAATGTTGAAATTTGATGAATTGTTCAAATTCTCCGAAACAACCCGTCCTTAACCCACTGGCCTCAAACGACGCCGTCCCGGCGTGTGTACGGCGATGAGTCTTAAAATCAAACGACGCCGTCCCGGCGGGTCTGATGTCTGTCGGCTTGAAAACGAAAAAGGGATACATTATTGACATCTGTGTTTAAAATTTTAAATGCCAATCGCTCTGTAGATAATTAAGCATTCATTTCGTAATAATTGGCAGGACTCCGTTGGTACAGTTTTTTCCTGATATTTACGATTGAAATTTTGTTATATTTTGGCGTCATTGAATTTTTTCAAAATGGCGTGTGGTTCGGGAATTGACAAGCTTGTTCGTAAAACGCGTGGTGGGCGGCTAACATCAGCTCAAATTGAAAAAATATATATTATGGTAACAAGTATAATTAGTGTACAACTTTTCTCAATCCAATTATAAAAAAATGAAAAAAAAAATGGTTTTTATAAAAAATATATTTTTATATCCTCGTTTAATCATATTATTATTATTTTTTTAAACACTGCATATATTTTTTACATACCTTGATTCAATGCACAAGTAAATGAAAAAAAATTGTTTCGTTTGCATGTTTAGTTTAAAAGTTATGTAAGATTTAGTACACCACTGCAGATTTAAAACTTTTGGTACAAAATTAATTCGAATGTGAAGGACAATTTTTTAGCTAAACAATTCGGAGGCCAATGGGTTAATGTGTGTAATTTAAAGTATTGTAAGCGTTTCTTTAATGATATGTGTTTTGAAGGGCTGTACTCCGTGTCGACCTCTCCCCACCCCGCACCGGGATCTTTGCACTCTATTCGCCTGAGCTGCGATCGCCACCTATTAGCTGCGGCGCATAAAAACATTGCCGTGGGACCACTTCTAGCCACTCTGAAGGCTATACAAGGTAGTTATCTAATTTATTTTCAAGGGTTACAGTTACATATTCCCATTCATAATTGGTGCAATAACTGCTAGAGATTCTTGCCCACCTTTAGGAAATACCTCCACACCAGAAGCGGTCCATGCACACTTCGGATGCTCCACATCCCTCGTGTTCTAGACTGAAAAATAAACGTAATGCAATGTAATGCCACCGTCCAGTCCTCAAAGACTTAATATACATAACGACACGGCACGCAGAGCGAGTCATTCTCATGTAATTATCAATGCTCGAAAAAAGAAGGTGCGGTTTCAATTCCCGTCGGCGGCATTTATTTTTACTCGTGAGATATTTTCCATTTGTATGGATATTTCAGGGGAGTAATTAATGCTTATAATAATTTTAGAAGTGAATTGTATTCAATTTTATCTGCCTATCCCTGCCCGTAAAAGGTGTGATGATTACTTAGTTATTTACGTTGAATTTCAGTTGTAGGTGATGCAACCGCCAGAGATGGAAAATCCTCAGTGGGATCTGCCAAGAAACCAACGTCAGGGGGTTGTGAACTGTCACACATCCTGGGCACCAGTGATGCCAACACGGCTGACACCAATCTCGACCTCATGTCGTAAGTGCCTTTCTTCATCACCACCCAAAGTTTATATTCTAATTTCTTATGTACCAGAAGTATTTAGAATCATAATCATATAATTGTGTTATTTTCTTACTACCAACGTTTAGCTGATCTTATGCATATTTTAAATTTTACGATTCTGCAAGTAAATAAATTTTAAAATATGTCATGCAGTTTATTTTGATATGTCACAGTGACAAAAAGAGGTTATTGAAAATGGCCTGAGCAACATTGAATAAATATCATGCTTAGATTACACGATTCACTCTACTACTTATTTTTTGTTTGTGCATTAATTAATGCATTCTTTTTTTCAGCTGTATGTTTATATCATCTGGATCTTCAAAATTGATAGAAATAAAGGATTCACCAACATATTTTATTATAAAATTCAATATGAATCAGTTAATTTTATTATTTAACTGTACAGAAAACCTACATTTATCTGTACGGAATCCTTCAAGTCAAATTGCCAGTCACAACAGTTCTTTGCAATGACAATAAGGGTATAGGTGCAGTTTTTGTCATCAAATTTACAGAAAATGTAAAAAATTGTATGTTCTTTGATTTGACAAAATATATGGTTAAACATTACAAAAAGATATTACTTCTGGGGGTCTAGCACGATCAAATTGATAACTTAACAATATCGGATCGATGGGCTCAACTTCCTCCCTAGCACGGTTGCGCTGTCGATAGCCGAACCGAAAAAATAAATTAGAAATCATTATTTGTTGGCATCACTGGCGTATCTGTTCATGGTTTGACGTTCCTAAATGTCAAACGTCTGCATAAAAATTAAAAATACTAATGAATATCAATGTCGAATTGAAATATTAACTTAAATGTACATTTTTAGTCTGCATGTACTTTTTGACACTAAAAAAAAAGGTAATTAGTCAACTAGGTCTTTAGTCATAACTACCAACTTTCGTGCCTCCAAGCTGGAACGGAATCAATTGATCGCATCTTAGATGAATGAATTAAGTCTATGGATCATGTGTACGATTTCTTTCAATTCTAAGAGCTTCGTTAGTTCACCTCCATTCATTAATAAGTCAGTTATGTTGCATAACCAGCCATACTATTCAAAAAGTTGTGTAAATTGAAAGTTAACCAAACACCTTGGAGGACGCGCTAAAAGTGGTGGCTCTTGTCTAATGACTAACGGAATCATATTCTGAGCTTGCTCGCAAATATCGCCAACTGACCATAGATATCGTTTTGATATATGGTTTTATCGATCGACCGTGCGAGATACCCAGAAGTCTTTTAAAATGTTAACCTCTACGCCGCTACGTGCATATATATATGTACGCGAATAAACTGTGCCCTCACATAATATGTCTGTTCATTTTCAAAGAAAATTTATGAATCTCACAAAAGTGTCGCCTACAATTGTTATCCTGTAAACATCAGAAAATGAGGCAGTGAAAAGCTTAAAATGTCGTATTGTATTTCATACAGTATAGCTAGTAATTTGACGGCTTGATTTTGTTATAATCAACATTTCAGAGAGTCGGGGACATATAAGAAAAGAAGGATGACTGTTAACATAATACATTATAATTTGGCAACATGGCACATGTTTGTTTCTGGCACAGCTCCCTGTTTATGTTTTAATTTGAAATGATTTGGTTATAGGATGGTAGATCTGGAAACATCCAGCGGCCATAGAACGCCTAGGTTTGTCCTGTTTTTATTTTACACACGAACCACCATATTGGATCCACCATCCTCCCCCCCTCCACCTCACTGTGGCAGTGTGTGCATCTCATTCTTTCATCGTCCGGTCTGTCTAGACTTGGACTCCTTTCCCTATGTTCTCAGTTTCTTCACCAGGTGTCGGCTTACAAATATTCTGAAGGTTAAAGGTTAATCTAATAACAGACATAATTTACAAAACAGACCACTATTCAGAATCAACCTGCATGGCTTCATGATTAAATGGCTACGATCCTCGGCTACGAATTGGAAGGTCGCGAGTTCTAATATTCCGAAGGTTGAAGGTTAATCTAATAACAGACATAATTTACAAAACAGACCACTATTCAGAATCAACCTGCATGGCTTCATGATTAAATGGCTACGATCCTTGGCTTCGAATTGGAAGGTCGCGAGCTCTAATATTCCGAAGGTTGAAGGTTAATCTAATAACAGACATAATTTACAAAACAGACCACTATTCAGAATCAACCTGCATGGCTTTATGATTAAATGGCTACGATTCTCGGCTACGAATTGGAAGGTCGCGAGTTCTAATCTTCCGAAGGTTAAAGGTTAATCTAATAACAGACATAATTTACAAAACAGACCACTATTCAGAATCAACCTACATGGCTTCATGATTAAATGGCTACGATCCTTGGCTACGAATTGGAAGGTCGCGAGTTCTAATCTTTCGAAGGTTAAAGGTTAATCTAATAACAGACGATTGAGTGGCTACGATCCTCGGCTACGAATCGGAAGGTCGCGGGTTCAATTCCTGGCGTGCGCAAGTTAATTTTATTTGATCAATTTGTGTTGGATATTTAACATATTTAAAATAATTATTACATAGTATATTTGTAGCACTTCCGGAGCGGTACTTTCGGTATCAACCTGTTGAAAGACCACCATTCTGATTCGAAATGTTCCATGAAATGGCTTTAGCAGTGTTTGGTGACCAGATGCGAATAGCTTAGTACTTCCCCACCTTCCTCTCTCCCACCTCCTTCCCCCCCCCCCCCCCCCCCCACTACCTTCAGCCGCACAACATACCCCAATTGGGGATGCCATAATCTCACTGGCTCCAGATAGTTGAGCCGTGTTATTTTTTCCTCCCTTTTGAGCCAACGTTTCGGACAGCCTTGTGGTTTCCATCGTCTGCCCTGATGATCAATACAAAAATATCATAATAATCCAATTTATCAATGTGCTTTCACAGCATCATCTTAATTCCTTTATCCCTCACTCCTAAAAATATTTTCAACACTCACTCCACAGCAATACTTGTAAATAAAATACATGTAAAATAAGCTTGAGGGTGATGGAGTGGGTAACCACATGAATGATTCCTTTTTATATATATTTAAATAATAAATGGTAGCGGGTAAGTACCTACATCGAAATAATTTCTTTTAAATTTCACTTCTGAATATTTGTGGCTGGCGATTCATCTATAGAACGGTTCCGTTTGCAAAAGGTTTGCGTGATTTCACATCATTTCACACCCCCGATCACTGCTTGCTGCTCACTCATACGCTTTGTGTTTGCGTTAACCTTAAGTTCCTACTCACTCAGGCTTCTTGTCTATGCCCTTCTGTCGATGTTAGCCCCATCTATGTTATCATTTCAATACTACGAAACCACTATTGTCTGTGGTTGGGTTGAATCTTCTGTGGAACTCAACAGTTAATTTTAGGTATCTACCTATTTTA
Source organism: Hesperophylax consimilis (assembly GCF_061612785.1). Lineage (NCBI taxonomy): Eukaryota > Metazoa > Arthropoda > Insecta > Trichoptera > Limnephilidae > Hesperophylax > Hesperophylax consimilis. The sequence goes on along the minus strand of NC_142861.1, from coordinate 8,700,739 downwards.
TTTTCTACAGTACATTGTTTTGCTTCTTTGGAAATTACATTTATTTTAAGGTTAATGGTATTTCTTAAAGCCCTCCACAAACAATTTCTTTAGTACGAAATCTGAAATTCAGTCTAATAAAAAAGCTCTACTAAAAAATAAAAATAATAATCTAATTTAACATTTTTACATTTTTCTGTAAATCGTGTTTTCATTTCTAATTTAGATCTGTTAAATACTCCTAATGAACATCTCAATTCAGTTGGCTAATGTTACATGTGAGTTATTTTGCAATTTTATCCCATTGAAACCATGATTTCAACAATTCCCGAATTTTCCCAAAAAAAAAAAATTCCTCACTTATTCAAATGAGAATTGGAAATTGCCCCGTTCCCTCTCACCTTTTTAAAATTTACATGCTTGACTCCCCAGATTGAACTTTCTTGTGGTCTGGAAGTGGGAAATTTAGATCATAAGTCTCTTTCTTAATGGGTCCCCGAAACGATCAAGTACACTTGACAAGTCTACGTGCTTGACGATTTCACTTGACGAGGGAGTTGAGGCGACTTGAAGGTGCCGTCAAGTCCACGTGCCACAGTCGTTTACCGCCCTGTGCCCAGGAAAGTGGTTGTCGCAAAAATTAATAATGGTTTCCAACGCAGACAAGGCATTCCTTGCTATAACTCTAGCGGTATCTATCACAGAAAAACTTGTCAAGTCGCGTCAAGTCGCATCAAGCGCAAGGTGGTTCAAGTGCCGTCAATCAAAATTTTTGTCAAGTATGGTCCAGCCCGTAGACACTTGACGGGACTTGTCAAGTCAACGCTGTAAACGATCAATATTCACTTCAAGCACGTAGACTTGTCAAGTGCACTTGATCGTTTCGGGGACCCATAACAATTATCTCGTTTGCCTCCCCTCCATTCAACATTTCATCTCTTCTAAGTCTGATTTGTTGCATATAAAATGAAGAAATTTGCCAATTTAAATAAAATTAATACATAAATTCGCCTTCCAATTTGAAATGCTGGCTTTGAACGAACATCCTTGTAGAAGTGGAAAGCTATAAACATTGAGAAAAAAAAAACTTGATTTCCGATTGAATCTCAGATTTTGTAATACATTTTATTTGCTAGTGTGGAGGGTAATTCATATTTCCAATATTCAACTTCATTAACTTGATTTCGACGCAAGTTTTGAAATATATATTTTTTTAAAGAAAGACAAACATTCCCGGGTTACGAATAACCTGACAATATTTGAAAATCACCTACTACCACCACGTAAGCGGAAAATGTTGTTTGTGTCGTGATGGAGCACTTTGCCAGCCGAGGAATTGAACACACCATTCTTGGTTGGGACCCAAACGCGATGCCAACTCAACCACTGGTCGGTCAAGATACTTATTGCAAAATGTAAAGATTCGGATGGAGATCACCCAATCAAATTTTATACACTTTATAATCAATATTTAAATTGGGTACTGTTTTTTGTATCATTTTGTAATCAAAAGTTTTTTTCACAGACTATCGTGCCTGTTTTTACATTCATAGCCTTTTTTCTTAATTTAGTTGTCTTTTTCTGGCATGAAGAAATAACATACAATAAATGTATCTATTTGATAGTGTCTTTGATTAAGTAACGTGTTTTAGGTGCTTAGCTTAAAAGACTTATTTTCCATAGACTAAATGAACGCAAGAATACGATATGGGAGATTTTAAAGTATGAATGAATTTGACAATGGCATGTTGAGCAATATGTTCTAATCATTTTAGGATTAACGTTTATAATATTATTATTTGTTTTATTTCAGCCGATGTCGTAACTAATTCTAATTTTAGCTTAGATTGATTAGATATTATGTAACTCTAAATTTTTATAGTATTCTTTTAATGGGTAGTAGATCTACTGTTCTATGTTGCAAAATGACCATTCACTCATTATAAGATTCGTTTGCAACGATTAGATTGATCGTATTATAAAATAATTCCCATCTCAACATGGTGGGAAATTAAAGTTGTATTTTTAAGCTTGTTAATATTATTATGCTCACTTAGTTTAATACTAAAAAAAAATGAAAAATGTGGATCGAAAATATTATGGCATCTCATATTGCATTCTGATGATTGAATTGTTCTTTCAAAGCTCCATAACTCATGTTGGAAATAATTGTGAGCTGAAAATATTTTTCTAGAATTTTCAGACTGCTGTGTAAATTTCATGACATCAGAGCTCACAGTTCTACAGTTTTAGTTGGACATCCAACGAGATTTTCTCTAAATTTATAGTTAAAGTGCACTTAGGTATTGTGTTCCTGAGCTGTAAAAAAACCTTTTCAAGTTTGTTTACAAAAAATCACAATCATTTGAAATTTTTGTAATCTTTGGTTAAGGTTTGTGTTGACTACTGTAGTGTTAAATCATCCATCGCTGTGTAAAATGGTCCTTTTTCACTTTTTTTCTAAAAACTGCATAATTTGGAATTTTTATCCAATTGAATATTTTACCCAAAAACAATCCTTAAAACACATTAGGTATAACCTATTTAAAATTGGAATGTTTTATCTTATACTCAAAATCAATCAAAATTTATTGAGAAATAATATACCTATAGCGATTTGCATAGAGATGAAATGGTTTAGTGCTAGATGTGTCAATGTGTTTATAACAAATTGTTGGAGGCTTGTGTTCCTGCTTGGTTGTTGTGTCACCGTATACGTTAAATATATCCTTGTATAGCTTGGTGTGTGTTCCTATTCATAACACCGTTTCCATTTTTTTAATCATTTTTGTATGAAATTTCACATCTGATTTGATTTACAAAATAATATCATTGAAGCTTCCCCTCGTTGAATAATTTTTTTTGTTTGATTTTTTCATTTCACTTTATTAAATTTAAAGTTATCAAGCTTTCCCAAATATGTACATAATACAGTAATACCTCATTATCTGCAGTTTTGTTTTCCACGGTCAAGGTTTACAAAAGAAATTTCAATAATTTTTTCAAAATATAACATTTTAAATACATATCTACAAAATTGAATTTGTCAGAAGAATGGTCTTTATTGCCATTTGAACAGCATTTTATTAAATTATTTTTAAAACCTGCATGTGTCTACTGATGTTAGAGAGCTGTCGAAAGACAAAAGATTTATTTTTTAAACATCTTTCATAGGTAAAGATTAGTTTACGTTTTCATTATTTTAACAGCGTCTTATCAAGTTTTCACAGCGTCTTATCAAGTTTTAACAACGTCTTATTAAGTTTTAACAACGTCTTATTTACTTTTAACAGCGTCTTATTAAGTTTTGTTGATTTTGATTTCAAAAACTGCCCCAGTGTTGCTATGTAGTACTCTTTGCCAACTATAGATTATCCGGCAACTTCTATTTTTACACCACTAGATATGTGGTGACATTGCAGGAACATAATAGATGTACAGAAAGCATAGATACATAGATGATGTGGAATTACTGTACAGAATTTCTTAAAAATTATTTTATATAAAACTTTCCCTTTGAATAAATCTTTTAAAAACACAATTACTTACGACCCAATAAAAATCAATAATGCACTTCAAACAATGTCAGAATACATTGATAACAGAACCTTGCTTGGGACATTTCCTTATCGCAGGCAAAACCAGTCGTCCCTGACCTCCATGGACAGCTCCATGTCTCTGAGCGAGTTTGCCCGACACGTCCTGGCGGAGATATGTGGCGAGGAGTGGGTCATGCAGAAGTGCCTCCAGTCGCCCGAGGAGTTGTGCCAGCCGGATATGCTGCTCGATTCAATGCTGACTCCCAAACAGGCTCAAAGGTAACAGTTTTATGTTTAAGTCTTGAAGATTCCATTGAAATGGTTGTAGGAAGTTTTTCAGACCAATTCGAGTGTCGGGGCTCAATAGATGTCCCAGTCAATCTGGCTTCCAAGAAACTGAACGTCTTGTAAAGGATTATCATAGTGACCAGCCACCTCTAGCCTGGAGTTCCCAAATACTTGATTAACCTGATTGATTCTGTGCGAAGGAGGGCGGTTCATCTGATTGACAATCTGTTTTTAACAATCCGAGTACAGATTCAGTGTAGGTATACTGAGTCTGTACTACAGGTATTTAAATGGACCTTGCTCGAAAGAGCATGTACTTGAAACTTGTTTCCTGGAGGTGGCTCGGTTGTAGTAGAAGTTAAATAATATGGAATAAACAATACTAATACTTTGTGGATAATTCAAGGCGATAATGGAGGTGAGATGAGAATGTTGCAAGCTAAAAATACTAATCTATCAGTTTCCTTTTTCCAGATTGCTTCATATGATCTGTTATCCAGATTCAGCTAATCACACTTGGCCCGACTTGGACCAGAAAACAATCATCAGTCGGATACTAGAGGTAAAAACCTTTTCTTTTGCATACTCGTACCTACATAGATATAGTTTGTGATATTTTCATATTATTCTAACCTAATGGCTCCATGAACTCAATAATAATAATGTTATATGACGCACAAGGTGTGATGAATATCAAATCTTAGGGAACCAAAAAAAGACTTTTATATATATGTACATATGTATATATGGTGACCCCATAAATCATCACAATGATAATTCATCACATCTTTAAAAAGTTATATAAAGTCATGGAAAGTGATGAAACAAAAACTTTATTAACTGGGTTAAGTAGGTTAGGTTAGGTTAGGTTTAGTTTTTTTTTTCATCGTTTCTAATGACTTTACATCACCTTTTAAATGTGTGTTGAATAGATGGGTTAAAAAACTTGGATCTACGCCTCGATACATTTTAAATGACATTAAACAGCCGATATTAACCCCGTAGCAAAAAAGATGGTCGCGGACGCCCGAGGCAGACATGGCACGATCAAGTGAATCAGATACTGGAGTCGGGCCATGTGTCAGAATAATAGAAGAGTATGTATGAGACGATGTAAGAATGTTAATAAGGTAAGAAGTGTGTACCAAGACAGAGTTGTTTGGTGGTCCCTCCTCTCTGCCTACCTGAGGGGAAACGGCTTGATGGTTAGTTAGTAGCAACTGTTTTTTTATTTGACCAAAAAATTTCTTAAGACTCGGTTTACTTGAAAATTAAAGTTCAGATCAAAGAAAGTTATTACCACAAAGTTGACTACAAATGTGATGTACAGTCTGGATGTACATTATGTAGAACTGAAACTACCTATTGCCGGTTTTATACACCATTGGATTAATAATTTGTGTGTGTTTTCATGGCAGAACCTGGAGCAATGGTCCCTACGCATGTCCTGGCTGGACCTGCAGCTGATGTTCAAGCAGTTTGCCCCCGGCAGCCCCGAGCTGACCCAGTGGCTAGAGACGGTGGCGCGCGCCGCCATCGATGTGTTCCACGTGAGTCCCGTGGTGGCGGGACACTGCTCCGGGGGCTCCAGCACCCCCGACACTAAGGAGATGTAAGAATTATTATGTTTTATTAACCGCACAAAAGTTTACTTTTTATTTTATTTTTGCCATTGTGTGTAGCATAATATGATAAAGATAAAGTGTGTATGTTTTAGTTAAACTTTGTGAATCACATATCGATGATATAAAAAATAAAATAACCTGATGTTTTTAGTTTCATTTTTGTTAAAAAAACAGTGGTTAATATGGTGTGGACTTGCGCTGAGCATAAAGAAAAATATATTGTTTTGGAGATACAATTTCTGTGCTCATAAAAATATTGCCTGGAGGATTTACAATATATTTTTATAAAAAAATATATATTTGGGCAGTAGGTTTAGAAAAAAAATATATATATTTCACATTTTCAACCAAAATTGGAGACACAATATTTTAGTTCTAAGCTATCGATATGCGAGGTCTGCGTACGGAGATAGCCGCCGATGGTAGATCAGAAGGGTGAGTATATATTTGGAATAGGCAAATGCAGGTTAAATCGGCATAAAAAGATTTGCATGTAACATACATAACAGAATCAACCCCCAGAAGTTTATGTGTATTACGTTTCGTGCAACTCATTTAACGCCACGTTAGCTAATGCAAAATATCCAGACTCACCCCCCCTCTGCGCCTAGAAGACATCTGCGTGCCGTTCTTACACGAGAAGAAGTTGGAGAAACGAATCGTTCTTGTGAAAAACCTGTTTCTGATAATTTTGGAACGAACATTAAATGTGTATTTGAAAGCGTCATAACTCATGAACTGAAAACCTCTAAATTACAGACAATCTTTTTATTACAAAATGTACAAATCCGTTAACAACATAGACATATGAATATTAGTAGACCTGCCCTAAGTGATTAAAAGCGTATTATCCCCACTCCCCATACCGGTTCCATTGAGCCGGCTGGGCTCGCGTATGGCCTCAAATGAAATTTGAAAACGTGACGTCATCATTCTTGTGCGAACTATGGTCGAGGCATCATCGGTTCATTTTACGAAATAACACGGCAAAATGTTGACTTGTACTATGAAAACTTGTAAAAATAGATGTGAAAAAGAGAATAAACCCAATTGTCGTATTACATTCCATATATAAGCATTATTTTACTTTATTTTAAGCATATTCACATCGTATAATATGAATCAGTTGTTACTATCACATCGAGAAACGTCTGGACGCGAAACACAAAGCTGGTTGGTTGCTGGGAAGTAAATTATGAACATTTATAAAAGTGTCTTAACTAAATACTCTGAAACTAACTACGACTCTGCAAACAGAAGAAATTTACTTTGACGAATTTGGACTTCGCAAATTAGTTCATAACGTGGCGAGTAATTTGCGCTCCCATGTAAAAATGTCTATTCATTTAAATGCAGATTTTACTTTTAAGAACTAAATGGTGATATTATAATGCGAGATGCCTATTTACTGTCAGATTGATTTATTGACGAATCACAGTCAGCTTAACCCCCTTCGTTCTTCAACAGTTGATTTTACCCCTCGCCCTTATCTTCTCGTCTATTAATTCCTATGTCTGTGGTTAACAATAATTTTGTGTTAATTTAGCCAAGCACTGGAGAAGCGGCGTAGCAACTCCATCTGGCTGGTGGCCCCCCTGGTGTCTCGGCTACCCCCAGCCGTGCAGGGCCGCGTGCTCAAAGTGGCCGGCCAGCTACTGGAGGGGGGGCGTCAGGACAAGAGCCCCACCGGATACAAGGGAGCGCAGGGGTAAATATCTATTTCAAACAATACTCATAAATCAACACTACTTACGCTGCCCAGAATCAGTAAGACTGAACATTTTATTAACTTAAATTATAAATATAATAGATCCTACAACAGTTCACCGACGTTTTATTTTTGCTGAGGTTTGTTGAATTTGAACAGCCATTCAAAATAACTTTTTACCTTATGCAGTTCTCTCTTCCTACCATTCGATCAATAACTCTTTAACATTACTTTACAACCTTCCAGTTTAGCGGGAGCCGCGGCTAACACGGGCAGCAAGCGCATAGCAGGGGCCGCAGCCCCGGCGCTCTGCCACCAGCCCTTTCTGGCGCTGGTGCTCACCTGCCTCCGGGGGCAGGACGACCAGAAGGAGGGTCTTCTGACATCCCTGCACACACAGCTGTCTCAGTTCTTGCAGACAGCTAAGGAGGTAACATAAATTATCTTCGCAACCTTTGAATCTAGCGGGTAAAACGGGCAAATTAGGTACCGCCACACAGTTTCTGATATTTATTTACACCCTTAGGGTTTTTACATACAACATGCCTTAACCCTTTCAGATCTAAATTAAAACTTGCAGTGGTGGAACATATTTGATGCTTGATAACAATTGGTATAGTTATTTGAAATTTTTTTTTTTTAAACTCAGAAGTTATTGCTAATTTCATTTGAAAGAAAATTAGGTCTCAGAGGGCCTGTTTCACATAAAATGACAAATCGTACACTGTTTACAAAAAATGTTACATTTTATTCAATTAAAAAAAATTACATCGGAAAAAAACAAACGTCGGAAAAATACCTTCAAAAATAGGTAAAAAAATGGTTGAGATTGAACACTAAAGTAACATTTCAAAATATATAATGGCTACCGCCTAAACAAATATACCAGCAATTGAAAATCAAAATGGCCAATTTTTATTCGCTCTAGATAGGGAGGAAAAAATTCTTCATACATACACATGCTCCGAAAGGGTTAATAAATTATATTAGTGCAGTAAAATAAACAAAATAATAATATTATAATTCCCAGCCACATGAATGTCATATCCAATGTATATATAAGATAAAAAATAAACATAGTTTAAAAGTACAGTATAACCCCTATTTTACGTTTTTTAAGGGACTGAAAAAAAAAAACTTAATTGGAGGGAAAATGTAAAAGGGGGGTATGAAAAAAAAGAACATTTAAAGTTTGGTTCTAAAAAAATTACGTTTTATTAAAAACGACATTCAATTTTATTTAAAACAACATTCAATTTTATTTATTTTTTATTAAAAAAATCTTGTATATTAGTTTGTTGCATTTTTGTTATATAATTCTCTTTCAAGGACTATATAAAGATTTAAAAATGTCATCTTGAATATTAGCACAGCTTGTAAAGTAGGTTTTTAAACCCTCGATGAACCTCATTGCTTCTTCTTTTGTTGGAATATCACCCTCTTCTTCATCAGACAGTTCTTCAGCAGACAAGTCTGCTGGTGTTAAATGACTGTCAACAATGTCATCAACTTCCACCAAGTCTGATGTCATAATATTGGAGTCAATGTTTACATAATCCTCCAGGGGTTGGTCTGAAATTCTTTCCCAGCCTTCTATAACACCACACTGGACATTTTCTTGGGTAAAAATGAATAATATCGAACCGAAAGCAACATTAAATAATTAACCGCGAACTAGTAGCTTGTAAGACTGATGACAGAATAATACAAAACACAATACCAAAAGAAAAGATGGCGACCAATGGACCAATCACCTTATTGTGCGCCAAACTCGGGCCAATCACAGCGTCGCTCGCCAACCAATCACCGTACGCCTTTTAAAAACACGGAGTTTTCCCTCCAATCACCTTGTTTTGCGCCAAACTCGGGCCAATCACAGCGTCGCTCTACGACCAATCACCGTACGCCTTTTAAAACCACGGAGTATTCCCTCCAATCACCTTACGCTGTTCGAATGTCACGACCCAATCATTTTTAAGCGCGCGTAACTCACATATTTTGAATATTTCCGACGTAAATCGCGGGAAAAAAAACGTAAATGCGGGTATTAAATGTACTGAAATACATCGGGACTGAAAAAATTACACGCAATTGCCGGGAAAACGTGAATTCCGGGCACGTAAAAACGAGGTTATACTGTAAGTTAATTATAAGTATTAACAAAACAAAATTTTGTAAATTTCTGATTTAAATTTTAGTAATGGATAAAAGAAAAACTGAATTTATTTCCAAGCCTATGGAGCCTTTGGTCTGGGTAATGAGCAAAATAATTTGTTTTTGAAGAATAAACAAAGAACAACTCTGGAAGTCTCGGAAAGTTATTAGCTTTGTTGAATCAGGTGCACTTAATATGACAATGATGACATTCCAGGAGCGTCAGGGTGCTGTGGAAGACTACCCTCTGAGGGAGCAGATGGTGGACGGGCTGCAGCTGAGGTTCTCCCTGCTGGGGGGCATGTTCGACACCATCCAGAGGAATGCCACCGTCACCGCTGACTGGGCAATACTCCTCGTGCAGCTCATCTCACACGGCGTCATCGACTACAACAACAATGCGTGGGTTGATGATTTTCCTCATCTTCATTCCTCACCTTTGTGGTGTTAACATATCAAAAAAATATAAAACATTACAATATTTAACGAAGATAATATCAACAACTCTCAACGCAAATATGAAACATACAGGCAAAGAAATAAAAAGATAATGGTTGCAATATGAGTCATACAAGTCCCAGTGAAAGCTTGTACGTATTTTCAAGCAGATGCCATATTTTACAATTACAAATCGCAGTACATTGGCCGGATTTCTTCCGTCATTTATTTAGAAAGCCACAGTTATACCGGATAAAATTAAATTTGTAACGGGATAGCGATGACATTTAAAAAGATATATCATTTGAATATTCTAGCTCTCTGTTCACCACGGTGATGGACATGCTGGCCACTCTGGTACACTGGACCCTGGCCTCCGACAGCAGCGGGGGACCCAGCGGAGACGAGAACAAGAAGCAGTACCAGAACCTCATGAAGAAGCTAAAGAAGGAAGTCGGAGAGCGGCACGGCGCCGAGATCCAGGTGGTCAGGCAGCTGCTGCCGCTGCCCAAAATCACTATGGAGGTATGATTCTTCCCAGGCTGGTAAACACCTGAAGGGCGCCTGCACAGGACCGGCCCTGATTCTTCCATATATAATAAAAACAAGGAAGATGGTCCATTAACCCGTACTACTGCAAATTGCATCTGCGCACAGCGGGCCTTGCCTTTGTATCTTACTACGCACCAAATGCATAACGTTCATTGACTGCACGGCTTTGATAGTCTGTGCAATTTGATCGTAGCTCGGTCGTCAGTATGCTTCCATGCCTTATCTACCTGTTGATTTTTCAATGTGAATGATGGGAGACTTTCATTTCTTTTTATTTATTGTGTGTACATTACATAATCAAATCATTATTAATACAAATTTATTTTATTTGCAGGCAGACCTTAAGTTTCCTGATACAAATTTTGTTTTTTCACTCTCTTATAAAATATTCCTGATTTCAAATCGGAGGTATTATGCACCCAGCAACGATAAATATAATATGAGAAGGATTGAATCTCTATTTTGTTGTGTAATGTAATCGGTGTTTTAATATACAGGGTGTATCGGCACGTATCCGACAAATTTTAACCAGCGATTCCTGAGCATAAATATGGAGTAAAAAATGTTATGGCCACTTTGCTGTTTGGTAACGTTTTTTTTTAATAAAAAAATTACTATTCATATTTTCACCACATGTCACCGCTGTTTTATCCTTTGTCAAAGTTTGAAAACCCATCTGGCAATATTTTATTCTAGTTTCGTTGAATAATGTACGTATGTACCTACATTGGCGCACTTTTACAATCACAACGAAATGGCACGGCACCATTCGTCTCATTTTTAACTATTATTATTTAGGACAGGTTGTTTCGGAGAATTTGAACAATTCATCAAATTTCAACGTTCATTTTCGGGTTCTGCGAAAGACTTATTCAAATTCTGTTTTTATATCATTGTAGGCTAGTTGCTTGACAAAACTGAAATAAAAACAGAACTTGAAAAAGTCTTTCACAGAACTTGAAAATGAACGTTGTAATTTGATGAATTGTTCAGATTCTCCGAAACAACCCGTCCTTAGTGTGTATGAAAGAGCGAACACGCTTTTTGACACACTTGCTAATAACAGCTGTTGAACACGAGAAGCAATGCCAATGACAGTGAGGGAGTGTGGAAAATTTTTAGTTTTTTGTTTTTAATTGAAAAAAAAATGTTACCAGACAGCAAAGTGCACATAAGATTTTTTACTCCAAATGTGCTAAGGAATAGCTGGTTAAAGTTTGTCGGGTTAGTGCCGATACACCCTGTATATTGTAATGTAATAGGTGTTTTTTTTTTATTATTGAAAAGAATGCACTTTTTGTGAACAACATCCTTGTTTGGTTAAAGGGACTTAAAACTGTTGGTTTTGTATCTGTTGGTTTGCCCTTTCTCTACTCCCCGCTAATGATATTGGATTGTGGTTGTTTAGGTGATTGCCTGTGAACCGGTGGGTTGCCTGATGGATACCAAGGGGAACAAAATCACAGGATTTGACAGTATCGACAAGAAACAGGTTGGACAATACATGTTATTCTTGTTTTTTTTACACATGGGATACTTTCCCTAGAATAAATACAATTGCAGACCGTGTTATGTATTGTATACCAAATGTTCGAATCACTCTATTTCAGCTACAACGTGTTATATTAAACTAGTTCATAGTTCTGTAAACAGTAGACCTCGCATCCTAAAAACTGTGTTTCTAATTTTCTCTTATTTAATAAATCAAAATAAGAATTTCCTCTGAAAAAAAGTTATGAAATCATAACATTTTTAAGTAGGCACTTAAATACCACATAATATTTTATTTATGTGTATATATATTTTTTTCAAATAAGGAATTATACAATTTGCCTAAAGAAAGTCACATCTCGATGACAATTCTTTTTTCAAAATTTCTGCAGACAGGTATCATAATATTAAAAAAGTGTGAATAAGATTTTACATTGAAAAAAAAAAAAGAATCTTTGCTCCATTAGAACGACCACCATCTTGAAACGGAAACGGAACATACAAACAAATTTACAGCTTTTACAGAGTTAAAACAGGACTTCACTACATCACTAATTCACTGTAAGTGGTTCAGAGCTGTCGCATTTCATAGTATTGTATGTTGTTTGTTATTTTCAGGGCCTCAGACTGTCAGACAAGCAGAGGGTGTCGGCGTGGGAGGTTGTGGAAGTGGGAAGATCACCAGCTCCACTTTCTTGGGCCTGGTTCGGGGCGACCAAAATGGACCGAAAACCCTTGACATACGAACACACTCATAGGTATTCTTCCTGATTATGGATATATTTACAGGCACAATTAGATTCTTATAAGCCGGTTTAACGTTGGTATGGTAAAGCCGCCCTTATGCCTGGTTTAAGGTCATTTTAACAAGTCAAGTTTCACTGTTCCGACCTTAAGTGCCGCATTATATTTACACTGCCTGGATAAAGGTGAGATGTACCCATAGATCATAGAAACAAAGGGAGATATGACATGGAAGCGTGCCGATTGTCGCTGAGCTACACTAATTTCCGAATAAATAGACCTGCCCTAAAGCCAAATCATTTCGACAGCCTGGAGGCAAACCATGTAACAACCTATTTGCTACCTCCCGTGTCAGCGCATTTCTTGAATAAACTACGCCATCATTCTTATTTTCATTTAGAGCATTTTATGGAATAACGCAGTAATAATGGTTTCCTGTGCATTCAAACGGTGTAAATATAGAAGTAGTTAAGATATAATCATTAATACCACATTAAATTCCACAGGTATGAGCTATTTTACTTCATTTGAAGCTTATATTCAGTATAATAATGAACAGCTTTGGGAAATCATAACAATTGAGAGAGGCGCAAAATACAAAGTGATTTTTTACTTGTGGTGAGTAAATTTTAAAACTACAGGGTTTTCCAATAAGTGGTGTTAACCTCTCAGACAAAGACATTTTTTTACTATGTGTTCCTTTGAGAACTGTCAAAACGTAATAATTTTTGTGTTATTTTCGAGTTTTGCTAAAAGCTTCATAACTCACGTTTTGGGAAACGTAGCCTCATTCTAAAAAATGTTTTGGAAAGATTATGAAATCCACTATCGCATTATGTTGTAATACGTAAATATTTGCGTTTCAAAATATACATTTTATGAAAACGTCAAAAATATGTAAGAATCGCTTAGCATTATTTCAAAGCCGTGAAAAATTTACTTTTTTCTGAGTATCATAAAGAAATAACACTTTATATATTGAAGAAATATAATTAAAAACTATTAGTCACCTCAAAATATTAACCGTCCAAACTAAAATATTTTTAATAAATTATTTAGAAACGCAATAAATTATGAACGAACAAGATGACAGATCCAATCGGCTTAGATAATGCACCTCTACTTTCCATAGATATTCTTGAATACAGACGCGTAGCGTTATTTATTATCGATACTCTGTTTTTTAAATCATGGCAATCCGTATACTAGTGATGGAAATAAATCGATTTTTGTAAAATCTCGCGCGTTTACGTGAAAAGACGTTCTAATGTCTTGACCGCTATTATCACATTTACGTCTTTTGACGTTCTAATGTTCTGAGTGGTTAATAGCCCGCTATTTCGGTAGATGTTACTTTTGAAGCTGTCATTTTTTGACATTTGACAAGTAGAAACTACGCCATTAACAACGCATTGAAATTATTAAAATTCACTTGAGTGAATCAAATGCAAATCATCTTGAGTGATGAGGCCCATTTCCACCTCGGTGGCTTCGTCAACAAGCAAAATTGTCGCATCTGGGGCTCGTAAAACCCAAGAGTTATTGTTGAAAAGCCTCTCTATCCTCAACGTGTGACTGTTTGGTGCCGGAATTGGATGGTATTGATCTGGACAACGTTTACTTTCAACAAGACGGCGCTACGTGCCACACAAGCAACGAAAACATTGATCTTTTACGATTGAATATCAACATAACACCTCGTATTAGAAAACCCTGTATTATAAAAGGGTTGCACTACTTTAAAAAAATATTCGGTTTTTATAAATATGCAGAACCTTTTTCACCTGATCTGAGATTTTTTGTTACGGCTAGAGATAGATGAACTAAGCGAGGAATTTGCGCACTAATGTAAAAAGGACGACTTGCTCGTAAGTGGAATTCGTTTTTGAAGACTAAAATACTAGTGTGTATTGCAGTGCCAGTTGCCTGCAAACCCATTACCGCCTCCCTCCGCACGCAGGTTGGTCCGTAAGGGTTTCTCTGTGTTGAACTATAACCAAACAGCACCGACTATCAAAGTGGTTTAACAAACTGTGCCAAATGACACATGTTGTGCTTGCAGTTTCATACTAATAATGATTTCATGTCTTGTCTCTCCTGTTCATAATATTATCTATAGATGTACTGATATTTCACCTAGCACCATCGACAATTTCCCATCTCATAAAGTAGTTAGTTCCTTTGCTTGGATTTACCTAGTAATCTTTTAATTAGACATGAAGTCACATAGCATTATTGTTATTATTGTTGCGTATAACTAAGTGTGATTTTATTTATAGGTTACTGAGATATCACACTCATTGTCTGGTGAAGCCAGCCAGCTACTACCTGGATCCCCTTCCTCTCCCCCCAGAAGACTTAGACCCACCTCCAGAGAAACCTGTAAGATTTTATAAAACTTATATTTAGAGCACCAGGTTTCAATAACCTATTTTTATACAGTAGAACCCCGTTAATTCGAACCCTGATAATTCGAAAAAACGCGTAATTCGAAATTTTCGCCAAAAAAATATCCACAGAAAATTTTTTTCATGCAAAATGGTTTTTTAATTCGAAATTCGTTAATTCGTAATTTGAAATTTATTTTTGTCCGCACACGAAAATTTGTTTGTGTAATTCGAAAAATTCGATTTTTGCGAAAATAAATCATAAAATTTCGTAAATCTGAATCTAAAAGACAGCCATGATGGTAAAACGCCGATAAGTGTATTATTACGTGATTATACATCGCCCTAATTAGTATTATTATTTTGTAAATCGGAACCGATTTACACTGGAATGTTGTATTTTTTCCAATTTATTTTGAATATCCGGGTTTGAAGGGCCGCGAAAATTCGTTTTACGCGGAAATATATCGTATTTTTACTAAATTTACTTTGAATATCTGAGTTAAAAGATCCAGCGCTACGGAAATCGGCTGCAAAAATTTTGATTCACGCGGAAATATGACGTATTTTTACAAAATTTACTTAAAATATCTGAATTTAAATGGCCGGCCGCGACGAAAATCTGCTGAGAAAATTTAATTTAGGCGGAAATATATCGTATTTTTTTGAAATTTATTATAAATATCTGAATTTAATGGGTCGGCTGCGAAATTTCGATTTACGCGTAAAGATATCGCATTTTTACGGGTGTATTTCAAATATCTGAATTTCACAGATCCGGCGCGGCGGAAATCGGCTCCGAAATTTCAATTTAGGCGGAAATATATCGTATTTTTACTAAATTTACTTCGAATATCTGAGTTTAAAGATCCGGCGCTACGGAAATCGGCCACAAAAATTCGATTCACACGGAAATATGACGTATTTTAACAAAATTATCTGAATTTAAAGGGTCGGCTGTGACTGAAATCGGCCACGAAATTTCGGTTTACGCATAAATATATTGTATTTTTCGAATATCCGAGTTTTAAGGGCCGGCCGCAACGTTAATCGGCCGCTAAAATTTGATTTATGCGGAAATGTGTGGTATTTTTATGAATTTGCTTAGAATAACTGAACTTGAAGGGCTGATCACGGCAAAAATCGGCTGCAAAAATTCGATTTAGACGGGAATAATTGGTATTAATACGAATTTACTCCAAAGATACCACCTGAATTTGAAGGGGCGGCCGAGGAACTCGATTTTTGCCGTCTTTTTTTTTTTTTTTCATAAAATTTCGAATTACGTGGGAATTTGTTAATTCGAAATTTGGTTTTTGATGTCCACTGGATTTCGAATTAACGAGGTTCTACTTTATATATCAGGGTGAGTCAAAAATTATCTGCACTTCCGCCATAACACACTTTCAATATTGCTTAGGTTTTGTACAGCTTGGGAAATTTGATCGCGGCATTTGCCTTTGGGCTATTTCAGTTTAAACATGTCCGTTCCACTAGCAGTTTGCACCAAGGAGAAACAAAGAGCAGTGATCCCTTTTCTCTGGTCGGAGGGATAGAGCTTTATCACGTTTAACCTCTTGAATGTTGGAACAGAAAATCCTCAAAATACCTTCGGCTGTTGTTGGCTAAGAATTGATATTGTTCTCCGATTATCAAATGATGTATCTTATTATTCATATATATATCATGTTTATATCGTAAGACGTTTCCCCAGAATAGCTAACTTTATCTAAAAAAAGAAAATATTTATGTGAAAATGTAAACTGCTTATTTCTACATAAACCCTATACGAAAAACAACAATCGAAAGCTCTTTTCAAAGAAATAATGTCCTTTATATACTACTTTGAAAACTCAAATAAAGTCATTTTTGCGACGCCCCTGAATGAAAATGAATTTTGACATTCATATACAAATTATTTCGCAAGTTGTCATAGTGGCTATTTAGTCCTCTATACAGTTTTCAAAGAATTAAAATTAAAATCGCATTGGAATAAATTCCAGCGTGGATGGTATTAGAGTGCTCGAGCGCCGAGAAGTTTAAAAGTAACACGATTAACAAGTAACTCAAGATTCAGCAAGCTCGGGAGATGGTTCTAGCGAATATGCGAGTTATCATTAGTGAAGTATGTATTGTCTTATTTGAACATCAGTCATGGTGAGATATTGGAACACACTCTGTACAGCCCAAATCTTGCTCTCTTAGACTTTCATCTGTTCGGGCCGCCAAAGGATATTTTGTGAGGTTGTCGTTTTCTCGCAGACTTGAAAATGACTTTGCGTCCAACTGAAAACCTTCTTGGAAGGAATATGCTAGCTTGTGGACCGCTGTACCAGGTGCGTTGAGAAGGAAGGTGACTATGTAGAAACATTATGTTAACGTTGAACCCCTGCAGTTGTGTTAATAAATTGTGTAACTAAAAAGTGTACATAATTTTTGACTCGCCCTCGTACACAATAAAAGTCTCTTAAAGATCTTCCATGGGACCAGACAAAAAAAATTCTTAAGCATGAAAACTTCTTATGTGGTAACCTTATAAATGGGTTTTACTGTACATATATAGAAATTTCAATACCACAGTTCATATAAGTGTACATAATGTATTTGATGTTTTTAGGGATTGGATTCGGGATCCCTAGACCAGAGTCCCACAGGAGTAGGCAGAGGCCGTGTTAGAGGAAGAAAACCGAAAAAAAACAAGGCTAATACACCTGTAAGTATTTTTTTCTGTCAATAATATTAAAGTAGTCACAGAGACAAGTCGTACGTAACACCATCGTTTTAGTATTTTCTGTCTTTTTCGTTTTCATACAAGACGTGTGAGAAGGAAGATTTTTCATCAATATTTTTTTCATCATATCTTTTCATAAAATACCACTGTTTTCTGAACACCTTTTGATATTGATGTGAAAAATATTTGCTATTTTTCCTTTCACCCATTATGATGTTGCCATTTTAAACCTTTAATTTATATGTAAAATGGAGTGAAAAATATGTAAATATGTAAAATGTGTAGTGGAAAATATGTAAAATGTGTAGTGGAAAATATGTAAAATGGAGTGCTGTGCACTCCATTTTTGGCTACACTTTGACAGACTTATCATTAATTTTCATAGGCACCTGGAAACCTAGGACCTGGTGTGATGTATCCCCCCGGAGGCGTGATGGGCCCCGTCCCGGGCCAGCCGCCCCTGGGCCCGCAGATGGTGGGGGGGCCGGGCGGGCCCCCAGGACTGGGCCAGGGAGGCCCGGGCCCCGCGGGACCTCAAGCCTATGCCCAGCCGCCGCAGCAGCAGTGGTTTCAGCAACAACAGGGGTATTACGGGCAGCAAGGTTTGTTACAATTATGATCTTTTTTAAATGTTGTAATTGGTTTTTGTCAAACGCTTACATTTGTGTTGTCATGTTTTTTAATAGAAATTTGACAACATTTAACCCATTCCCAAATTGGGTATGTTTAATAGAGGTGGGCGTTTCTTTTTCCCTCCCTGAACTTCTTCTCCTTGCTTTCCTTAAGTCCCTCCACATGGCATCTCCAAAGATGACATAGGTCCATGACTTATTAAAAATTAAAAATTTTAAATGTTAAAAATATTTTAAAATGTCGCTGCTTGTGTTTTAATACTACAATAGGTTTATGTCTTTAGTTCAATGCAATTCATTACGAAAGAGAACCTCCTCTCTTGCTTTCCCTGTTCTTACTAAAATCTGTTGTGTCATTTCCCCAGTCGGGCGTTTTGAGCGCCCCCCCGTCAACCAGTCCAAGCAGGCCCTGTCCAACATGCTGCGCCAACGTCAGCCCCTCGGAGGCGCTGCCTTCGCACAACAGCAGCAGCTGCCTGGGCCCCACAGGGCGCAGCCCTACGCCCGCCAGCAGCCCAGGCCTATGCACAATATGGGACAGCCGGGGTAAGCCTAAATTTTATTCAACAACTCTCATATTTTAATATCAACAGAAAAAAGAGGGAGATGGGCCTTAAACCATTATTATTCTTCAAAATTATAATTGGTATTATTGATTCACCTACTCTACTGCAACTCATCCCCTTCAATATCCCCTCGCACAGACTCAGAAATAATGAACTGCTCTTCCTCAACCATCATTCGACAAATTATGAATATTATTCACCATTGTCCAGAATGTGTAGACTGGTCAACTCAAGTCAAAACCTTAACTTTTTTGGGATAAGTCCGAATGATTTTTGCCAGTCGCTAAACAAGTGACGGAATATTATAAGTGTCCTGTGGTCCTGACCCACGGCGTAGTCTTGACTTGATTCGACTTGTCACTTTATTTTCTTATATTATATCTGCCATATGTCTTTGCTTTGTCTACCTTTGTCTACTCCTGTATTTTTCTTTTTACTTTATTTGTGTTATTATTTTGTAATTTGGACGATGTCCGTTAATAAATAAATAAATAAATTAAATAAATAAATAAATTAAATTAGTATGAAACAGAGCACATCAACGTTTTTTTTATGTGAATACCGTACAAGACTCCCAACTGCTCCCAACAATCAATGAGGCTCATCCCCAATTGGGGTATGTTGTGTGGTTGAAGGCATTGGGGAGGGCATTACACCAGGGCGATATTGAGAGTATCTTCCACTCTGGGACGTGCCGCAAATCTATTTATTAATTTATTTTAAATTAAGTAACAAATTAAACAAATAAAAATTTACCCGCAACCTCTGGATTGCTAGTCGAGAACCTTTCCCATCAGTTAAGGAGGTCATTGCCAGCACCACGCATATGCACAGTGTTATGCCTTTGTTTCTACCTACGCACCAAATGCATAACTTTCATTACGTAGCTGCTTAGAACTTAACTTAACTTGGTCGTAGCTCGGCAACAGTTAGCACGCTTTAATGCCATACCTTCCTTTTTTTCTATGATCTATCATCGTTAACGTTGGCTAATGGAAACAAGTTAACTATATTTTGTTGTAACTGTATTCTGTTGCTCGTGTGGAACTAATTTCTTTAAAATTGTTTATGTTGTTACGAACTGGGGTTTGCGGGCTCCACGATGGAAGCCAGTGCCGGCTTTTCAGCTTCAGTAGGTAGAATCATGGGACTCTAATTATTTAGCTCAGGTTTTGGGTCGGCAGGGTATGCCTTTACACGGGGAACATTCAACAATTCAAGACTCCACTCCCTCGTCAAATGAAACACCTATATGGGAATGATTAATGAGTGTATTTACAGGTCAACAGGCACATAGAATAACACAAAAAGGGGACACATTATACATCCTAAATTACTCCTGGCTGATTGAATTGAACAAATCTCTTTCTCATATTGGCTCCGTCTGGCAGCCATCTTTAACAGGCATTTAAAGAAGGCACATAGTAGGGCAAAGGTTTGGTGCACGCTTACATGAGTTGTCCCGGGGGATGCAGGAGTTGCGAGGCCAGCGAGATGTTACTTCCAGACATTGTGAGTGGAAACCAAGGTAGTAATCGACTACACGCACAAAACGTTGGTCCGCGTTGGTGCGCAGCATAGATGCGCGCTGCTCCGTGCTGCCCAGTTCTGCATTGAATTTAGTTTCGCGGGGGTTTTTAAAATGTGTTTAGAGATATTATATATTATTTACATTTTAACCAAACACATAAATTTTTATTGTAAGGTAATTTGTTTTCGTACCGAAAACTCTCAACCAATGAACTCAGGGGGGGAGTCTCATCTTTTGCATTAGCCCAATGCATGGTGGCGTCAATTCAAATTAGAATTTGTTTTGAGTTGTATGAATTGGTTCCAAGAAGAATAATGATGTCGCGTTCCCGTGGACTTTGCCTCCACGCAAAATGCAGCATTAGGCTAACGCAAAAGATTCAGACTCACCCCCCTGACCTTTTCAATGTTTTTTTCACTTTGCCATGATCATGATAAACCCTGCAAAAGTGAGTAGCAAATTCGACACAACTCATTGCCCTAAAGGTCAAGCAATCTGTGTGAAAGTGCGTATGTACAT
Source organism: Hesperophylax consimilis (assembly GCF_061612785.1). Classification (NCBI taxonomy): domain Eukaryota; kingdom Metazoa; phylum Arthropoda; class Insecta; order Trichoptera; family Limnephilidae; genus Hesperophylax; species Hesperophylax consimilis. Next base: position 8,679,855 of record NC_142861.1, on the reverse strand, counting down.
TGTATTTGGTTTCTTCTCCATAATTTTTACAATATTTTTTTTTCCTACTTCTCTTGATTTTGCGTAAAATACATAATGTATCTACAATAATATAATGTACACTCCTCTTCCAACCACAAGGTTATGCTTCTCTGGAAGAGTAGTATTAAATATTGTTATTGGAAATTGTAAACCTTATACATACTTTTTCCTTTAATAAATAAAAAATAAATAATAGTAACAATATATTTTTTTAATTCCAGTGCACAAATGGCGCAAATGGGCAGTCAAATGAGTCAGATGGGCGGCCAGATGAGTCAGATGGGCGGGCAGATGGGCGGCATGGGCCAGATGCCCAACCCCAGTCAGATGGGTCCCGGCCCCATTGCCAGTCAGATGGGCCCCGGTCAGATGGGTCCCGGACAGATGGGCCAAATGGGACCCGGACAGATGGCCCAGATGGGTGGAATGGGCGCGTCCCAAGGGGGACAGGGGGGAATGTTTGGGGGGCAGCAGTACGGGATGGGGCAAGGGTACGGAGGGGCCGGGGCGGGGTATGGCAGCCAGCAGATGATGGGGGGAGGACAGCAGGGGGGGCCCATTGGCGGGCAAGGGGCCTCCATGGTGCAGCAGATGGCGCAAATGGGACAGGTTAGTATTAGTGTTATTATTCTAGATTTTTATTATTTATTCTGAGCACGGGCTGATAAAAATCACTGAACTCCTGAACTCAATCAATGCTGGATGCTGGTGGAACTATTTGATCAATAAAGACTTTTGGCCCCGATGCACTGAAAAAACAACTCAAACTTTTCACCACGTTCCTGATGTTCATAGGATAACGGTTATACGTTACACTTTTCATGACATTTGTGTACGAGCTGCCGACCCCTTAGGTCAATTGGACATTGACCCTCCAAAATTTTAAGATAACAATAGTTATATAAAATAATATTTTACAAATCAAAACTGGTCAAATTCTTAATTGATTTGAATGCTGCCAAATAGCAAGCATTTACAGTGGCATGTGGCGAGTAGCGACATCTAACATTTCGGTTAGAAGCTCTACCCATTCTGCATGTATCTGCGCTCGATCAAAAAGCCCGCTGACCCGACTTCTGTCTTTGTTTGCTCCAAACGAGATGACTCTATTGCCTTGTGGCCTAATATTATGCAGGCGAAATTTCGCAAATTTAAGGTTTGATATCTGAGACTACACGATGAATATAATTATGTGTTTGAAAGAGATAGTTAAACAAAGTATAAATGTTGCGTAAAATAAACTTTGTTTGGAATATTCTTTTACCGTTGTCTGTAATTTATGACGAATCGACGAAAAAGATAATTTCAATAAAGAGTGATTATTGCATTATTCAGTGTAAAGAATCTTAAAACAGTGTGGTATTTGTGTTTACCTTTGATGCTTTGCACAGTTAGTGAGCCGTCGCTAATCATCAATCGACCGCTACGCAGGAAGGTTGTCACAGTGCTATTCAAATGCAAGTTTTATTCTCATTCACTATGGATTTAAAAGAAAAATCTCTACACTTCATGAAAAAAGTGAATATTATGATAACTGAACTGTTAACAATTTTCAGTGACCCAGCTAATTTCACGAAAACCCAAATAGTTAAAGTAACACTGAAAACGACAGACCTCTTGGGTACAATAGGAGAAATGGCTGTTACTATGGGAATTGTAGTTGGCGAACTGACCACCTTCAAGAGTCAAGCAATTATTCAGCCACAAGTGTCACCCGTAAATAGTATGACCAACATCTGTGAGATGTCAAGTCAAGATCTAAAAATATTAACATCATTGCTATTAACATCCTCGAGAGCAATTCACATTGGACTGCAACGAGAATCACTGATAATATACAAAAGGTTTAACCTTCTGTGGAGGGATTTGAAAACGCCTTCAATTCAAACGAGATCAAGATACACCGGTTGGGGATCAAGAAACCTGACCAAACTAGGCCCATCAAGATTCAATTCAAAGATGCAACAACTTCCTAATCCATTCTGATCTCACTGGAACAGAGCAAAGTTGAAGAATGCTGTCAAAGCAGCAAACCACCTCACTAATCTACAAAGAATTGAACTTGCTCTTTTACGTAGTGAACTGGAAACAAGAATAAAAAATCGCCAAACCAACATCACCATTATATATTAATTCAATACCAAAAATAGTGAAGGCTCAAATAAAAAACTATCAAAATCCAGGACACTAAACCTATACCATCGAAATACTTAACCACTTAACCCAATGCCTGCCCAAGCAATATACTCTGTCAACTACGACACGCCAAGCTATTTCAGTCTTTTTTAAGTTCTCAATTAAATTAATCTTTACGGCATTCCCATTGCCATTGAGGGCTTTGTTTTTACTAGATGCTCATTACTGATATCTTTGGTACATACTTGATAAGATATTTGAATCCTCGAGTGTGTCCCGTAATGTATTTTCGACATAAATAATAAACACTGACAGAATAATTGAGTGCGGTGAACCGCCATAGTGCTGACTCACTAACACAAATAAACAAAGAGATATAAGATAAACACTCACAGTCATTATGGATTGTATCGAGTCGGCAACGATTCTCTAACTTTTTTCACATTTTATATTTGATATTGCACTAAATTGTATTACATTTTATTTACACAATGTTTTAAAGATTTAAAATTAATATTCTTTTTTCTCGTGGAATATTGTTGAGCATGGCCAAACACATAACGGTACGTTACATTCGCCACACATGTACTTCGTCGCTTTTCTTATTTTTGGTCTAAGTTTAGTGTTAGAGCAAACATAACAGTTTTTATAAGGTTTTTGGGTTTTTTCCTTTGCGGGTATAGGTATCGGCATATGTTTTACTAGCATTTTGGCAGATAACCGTAATGGCACATCTTGTGACGTACATGGACCAACTTCAGGGTGCGATGTAGTATGATATTTTTCTAATAATTGTCTTATCACATATAATTGGAAATCAGGAAAAGTAATGTTTTTGGAAGTAACGGTTTTGTGCATAATGTACGAATTCAGTAAAAATAAATCGATTAAATGAAAGAAAACTTTTTTGTACCACTTAATTGATTTTCTAAGCGAATTTACACTAGTTATCATCATATCCGCTTTATCTACTAAGCCCATGTTTTTATTATAATCTTGAATACAATTTGGCTTCGAAATTACTTCTCCAGTTCTAAAATTTATTTTCCCAGTTGGAGAAACTTTATCATCATGAAGCGTCGTTAACATGTGAATTTCTCTTTTGTCGTGCCATTTTAATGCCATCAGTGAATCGGAATACTGAGAAGTAATTTCCCCTTTCTTCAATTTGTTGAATTTTGGCATGTTTTTACGGTTTTTTCGCACCGTTCCACATGCGTTAGTTTGGTGGTCATGCAAAAATCTGATAGTATTATTGTCCCAGCGTCTGGACGGTGTAGGCCCTCTGATTGGTCAAATTTAAATTGTCTGTTTCGGGTAACTTGAATATTAAGACACAATTCCATACTAAATTAGGATCGCCTCATAATAATACGAGATTTCTTCATAAGCATCGTTTCTGCTCATATAATTTTTGGATAATATCGAAGAAAATATGTTTTAGAAAGTTCATAATCCATTGGATTAATTACATTACAATGAAAATTCTCCACAGTTACGTGATTATGTTTGACGTTTATAAAAATTCACGCGTTTCTTCAAGATGGCCGACAGAGCGCACCTCTGGCGGTTTAAAAACGAACCAAATGCCTGGCGCGAATATTTAAATATGCAGCTAACAATACTTGACTACTTACCATTAACAAGCGTTTTATAAGAAGATTTATTCTGGAAGCTTATCACTTTGTAATGGCATTTATCATTATTTTTTATATTTTTTTTTTCTTATTAATTATATCTGATTTTATATTGGCATGTTTTCTAATTTCTAAAATTGCAAAATTATTTATTTGCGATGCTTTATATCCTGAGTGAAGTATTTTAAGACCTAAATTTTTATCGAAAGTGTGATCATTATTTAAAAGATTATTTGCAAACTCAGATTCACTATTTCCATTTATAGCCCTGCGATATTCTTTAGTTCTGACTTCAAAGTTTCTATTGGTTCTACCTTTGTAAAAGATATTACAATCATCTCAATTGAGTTTTTAAACTCCTGTTTTTTTTGTTTGAATTTTGCTATCATTATTATTAAGAATATATTTCTTCATTGTTATTAGTGTAAAACGCCAGTTGAATGGTACCAGGATTGTTTATATATATATAATTTTAGAAGTATCGTTATCCACAAACAGAATTCTACGCCATTGTTTATTTCTATCTTTAGAAAGACCGTTTGAAGAGAATGTGTTTAATTTTTTTATTTAGTATTTCAACTATCAATTTATTAGAATAACCGTTATTAAATGCTATTTGTCTTATGAATATATTGTTTTATGGTTATATGCTATTTGTTTTTTTCAGGTCTTAAAATACTTCACTATAAATAATTTTGAAATTTTAGAAATGAGGAAACATATTAATATAAAAGCAGATATAATTAACAAGAATTTTTTTATAAACTCTCTTTTAAATATTTTCCCACTCAACTGGTCTTTCCCGTCTAACGATATTGTAATTCCTAATTATTATAAACCCAGCCTACTCTTACTCCTCCCCCCTCCTTCCACTTCTTCTTTCCCAATTGCAATCTATATTTAATTTTTGACTTCGGTGTATACACAATAAAATGTAAACATTATATTTATTTATTTATTGGACAATTTGCATAGCGCCGCTTTTGTGAGATATCACCTCAGGGGCGCTATATTGTAATAATCTACCTTTATATATAGATTTTTACTCTCCTGATGAAGGTGTATATATAATCTAGCATTAAACTTTATTAGATACAGTAACAGTTGTAGGTAAAGAATTACCACCAGTTGGAGTAAAATTAGCACCTTTTAATTAAACCGACTGCTAATGTCATCGCACAATTACCCTCCTTTTATTCATAAACACGGGTACAATTAATCAATATGTAATAATCTATTATTTAAGTCAACTTTGTTAAAACTATCTTTAATTGTGACAAACTAAACGATATTGATTCAACTTATAGACATTGACGGTTGTAACACATATTTAAGCACTGCAAGTCTCCTATGAGCTAATTATATTAGGTACGATAACAGTTAATATCAGTTGTAGACATGTAGTCAATAATAGTGTTTCATTTGAAATAATCCATCACAAATACGTAAAATTTCATTTATTCAAACAACTGTCATTCTTATTATGCGTAAATTTAGAATGTTATTATTAATTAACTCCTTCCTGTTCCGTGTTTTAACAATATATATATACTCACCCTCTCTCTGTGAATGTTCTAATATCTATCTATTAAATGTAACTGTTGTTAATATCACTTAAAATGGGCGAAGCCCAAGCAAGAGCCGCCCGCAGGGCCTAGCAGAAAAAAACCCGCGGAGCGGGTTTTTAACTGCTAGTTTAAATAATATTGGACTAGTGTACCAATTATCTACATATAATTTGTGGCCTTTTCCGAGGTAGTCATTTAACATAGTGGTGACAACAGCTCCTGAAGCCCCAAGACATTGATTGTCAGTGACATCCGTCCCATCTCCACAATAAATAATTATATCAAAAATATAACCTGTCTTCGAGTCGCACAAAATAAACATTTTTATTCCAAACCGATGGCGTTTGGATGGAATATATTGTTTAAACTTAAGACGTCCTTTGAACTCTATAATACTCTCGTCAATGCAAAGATTTTCGTATGGCACCATTGTTTCTTTGAACATTTTTCGAGTGTGATTGACCAGAAGTTTAATTTTATTTAATTTGTCACCAGCAATTTGAGAATCAGGGTCTGACATATGCAGCATACTCAGCAATATCTGGTAACGATTTCTTGCCATCGTCTTGCCAAATATATTACTTGTCAGAAGGGGATCTTTCGACCAGTGCTCTTCTATCGTGTGGTGCTTATTTCTGGTCATTAGCATTGTCACTGCAATAAATATGTAGAGTTCATTAACTGATGTATCTTTCCACCTGCGAAGCCGTGAATGTTCAGAAATAACTTTATTTCTAATAGTCGCTTGATAATATTTGTTTGTCTCCTTGACAATTTCGGCCATTATATTTGTATTTAGAAAGTGTTCAAAAAAATTTATTTCCGGGGAATTTTCTGATAATAATGGGGTCGCGATTATTCCAGATGGAAAATCATTAAATTGATGGATGATTGGTTTAAAATTTCCGGAATTCACAGTCCAATTTCCTGACGAAGTTCTTTGGGTAACTTCAGTCTCCATAGGCTCATCTTCATTGTCACTAAGTTGCGTTATAATATCTGAGTCATCATCACTCTCCTCAATTTCAGAGTCAATATCGAGGACGAATTCTCTTATCTCTTCTTCATTGAGATCGCGTCTTGACATATTTAGGGATATTAAAAATAAAGTTTCAAAAATGATTGTATAAAAGTACACACAAAAAGAAATATCGAACTAAATTTAAAAAAAATACGCAAACTAAATTCTCAATTCGGGAATAAAAACTCAAGTCCACATTTCCGCCGAATATTAAAAAAACTTTTAGAACCACACCACAGAGAACGTAATAAGAACCACGTGACATCCACACACACGACGCTGCGATGGCGGGAGAATCAAACGACTGCGTCAAGAAATCTGTTGACCTTTTTTGGATGCTGCTTTTCGTAGTATAAACAATTAAAATTATCATATTTTACCAGAGATGTCGCAAAGAAACAGTTCATAATATTTTACAAAATAATATTTAGCCCCATCTACCGTTAGAACTTAGAAAAATCATCTTCGAAACATTCATACTGGCGATTTACGTGATACGGCGTAGATGGCAGTTGTGGCACGGATCGTTCGTACGCCGATACGCGTAAATGGCAGCGATTGGGTTAATGCTAGGGTTTTTTAATAAAAAGTATTTTTTAAATGTTTTATTCAACTGCAGGCAAATTCATACTGAGTAAAATACATCGCTAATTTTCACGAGCGTTACTCGTGTTAGTTAAAAATAGAACCCTGCAAGTCAAAACCGGCGAATGTCACTCGGGCTAGCAGAAATTGGAACGCATTTAGCATGCGAGCGTGACTCGTTTAAAAGCATGAAGTGGTTTATAAAAAATACTAAGGACGGGTTGTTTCTGAGAATTTGAACAATTCATCAAATTTCAGAGTTCATTTTCGGGTTCTGTGAAAGACTTATTCAAGTTCTGTTATTATATCATTGTAGGCTAGTTGCTTGACAAAACTGAAATAAAAACAGAACTTGAAAAAATCTTTCACAGAACTTGAAAATGAACGTTGAAATTTGATGAATTGTTAAAATTCTCCGAAACAACCCGTCCTAAGACAACCTTAGTACTGACTGAAACATGGTTAGATCTGTCCATCAATACAGTAACGTTGAACAATTGTTTGCATTTGTGAAATGTAAAAGAGAGAAAATAATAATTAGTTCTGTATATATACCCCCTTGGCCAACATTGTTGTATATACAAAAAATACTAGAACCACATTCGCTCAACGACAATTCTGGTTCATCCCCCTAAAATATACAACATTCGTTCATGCCCCTAAAATATACAACACATTGAGCACCGATATAAAATCAACTAATGAGATATCCCTCTTTACTATAATTGTTCAACGCTGGATATTTGAAAGGGGGCGAGAATTCTGTAAAAAATTTCTAAAGACTTTCTAAAACCATTTCAAAAAATGAATTTAAAAAATATATATATATTATATTGTATTATATTCTCCTTTTTTTTTTTAATTCTTCCAATTTTGTTGTCCGGGTTATCTTCCCCATAGGAAAAACTAAACCCTTCCACTCACTTTTCCACAAATGATCAGCTAGTCAATCAACACTATGTAAGTGCATTATATAAGTAAAATAAATACAAAACAATACAAGAACAACAACACGTCAACTCACCAGAGATCAAATGGGAAAAAAAATTCACCGGCTCCAGATATTTTCATATCAGAGGGTTCGGCTCGGTAGAACTTCTAACAGGGCCTATAAATCCTACTGATCCCTCAACATAAATATTTAAAAAATCTTTCGTTATCCTACATGTATTCAAAATGACCGACTTTTGCATCTTTATATATGTATAAATTTTTTGATAGATCTAATACGCCTAAATTTTTAATGAGAGAGCTAGGTATAATGCCAGTAGCCGAAATAACGAACGGTAATATTTTTATAGTCTGAGAATGCCAAATTCTTTTAATCTCATTTCCTAAATCTGTGTATTTTCTTATTTTTTCATTAACCGATTTTTGAATATTACAGGAATTTGGAATAGCGACATCAATGATATAAGTTATTTTTTTAATTTTGTCATGTAAAACTATATCGGGTCTATTTTGTCTAATCGTTCGGTCTGTTAGTATAGTTTTATCATAATATTTTTTATAAAATTCGTTTTCTAAAAATGAATTTGGTTCGTATTCATAATATGGTATTATATTACGGCAGTCAATCAAGTTATGTTTAATTACCAAACATTGGTGAATTATTTTTAAAACTTGATTGTGCCTAAATGTATACTCGCACGGTGCTAATATAGAACATCCCGAAATAATATGTTCTATAGTTTCCGGAAAAGCCAAACATTTTCTACATAAATCATCAATTTGATTTGTATCTTTGATTATATGCTTCCTATAATTGTTAGTATTAATGACTCTATCCTGAATGGCAAGCATAAATCCTTCTATTTCTGCGCTCAACTCTCCAATACTCAACCATTTGTTTGACGAAAATTTGTCAACATTTATTTTGTTTGGTTGAGATAATTGAAGTGTTTTGCGTGTAAAATTTTATTTGACCAGGAATCTAATAATTCCTGGTTGGGATTTATAAAAATGTTGGCATTCTCATTGTATAAATTCAAAGGTGTAATATTTCTATCTGCCTTGCAAATTATTTTGTGCATTTCTGAGCTATGAGCTTTCCTATGGAAAAAAGTTCTTAGCATTTCTACCTGATTATGATTCAAAGAAGTTATTTTGACTATACCTCTACCTCCTAAATTTCTAGGTAAATTAACTCGTTCTATAGCTGAATTTGGATGATGGCAATTAAACTTTGTTAGCGTAGTTCTAATTAATCTTTCTAAGTTATCTAAATCTGTATTGGACTATTTAATTATGCCAAATGAGTACGTTAATAGAGGTATTGCCCAAGTATTTATTGCTTTTACTAAATTTTTAGCAGATAGATTGCATTTTAAAATTTTCCTGATCCTAGTTTGAAATTTAATCCTTATATCATTTTTAATACTAGTATGGTTTAATCTATTTGATTGTGGGAATCCTAAATACTTATAAACCTCATCCCTTTTCATACTAGTAATTTGGAAATTTCTAAATATACTCTCGTCCCCATCTACAATTTTGCCTTTCTCTATATGGATCTAATATTATTTTAACACTTTTTATTATTATTATTATTTTATTTTTTTTCACATTGTATAATTTGTATGACTACCATAACACGGGCATAAGTCTAGTATGGTAGTTGAAAATTGTAATATCTAAAAAATCTATAAAATAAATGAAAAGAATAAATAAATATAAAAACCATTATGAAGACGTAGAATTAATTAAAACAAAATATCCTGAAGCCAAATTTATTGCTGTGGGCGATTACAATCTTCCAAACATAAATTGGGATTTGCATGATCCCGAATTGTCGGACACTTGTAACACAGCTGTCTCGGAAAATGAAAGAGTAATACTCAACCTGTCAGTATACTTAAACTCAACTCAACATAATCTTAAAAGAAACATTAACAATCGTATCAGCCGTAGATGAATGATTCGTGAGTACATATCTATATTGTGACCAGTGCACTTGAAGTGAAATGACACTAAACTGCGCTATATAAATTCCATGTTATTATTATTATTATTAGTGGCGGCTCGTGACTTTTGGGTGTACTAGAATGCTAAATTTGAAAAATTCTACATTATTAATGTTGTTTAGTACAAAAGGTTTTTTTTATTTTTTTAGAAAATTCGATTTTTTGTATGAAGATTTTCAGGAAATTTCAGTTTGGCCGTGCGCCGCTAGGATTTCCTGAAAATCTTCATACAAAAATACCGAATTTTCGAAAAAAAAAATACAAAATCGTTTTCAGCAACAATAACATCAATAATGCCATTTTTTGTCATATTAGCACTCTAGTACACCCAAAAGTCAAGTTAAGCAAGTTACATATCATATTTTTATTCATTGTATTGAGTACAAGATCTCACTGTTTATTTATATACACGCTTATAAGAGGTGTTTATTATTTACACAATTCTCATTTAGAACTTTTCAACTTGAAATATGATAATAATATTTGGCTAATTTATACAGCGCCGTTTTTGTGAAAAATCACCTCCAAATTCAAGTTCAAATATATTTATTAAATAATGAATCTTTACTTATTATACACCTTCCTATAAATATTTACTGTATACCTCATATATCGTAAGTCAGTTATTTAAGATATATATGGTAATATATAATACATATTTTTTTCTTTCCAGTATTGTATTACTTAAACAGGATCTCCATTTGCTTTTTTTCCTATATCGATAATACATACTTATATTTTAACCTTTTTTATTTTCAGGGTATGGGTCAAGGCGTCAATCAAATGGGACAAGGCATCAATCAAATGGGGCAAAGTATCGGCCAGATGGGTCAGGGAGGACAGATGGGTCAGGGTGTGGGCCAAATGGGTCAGGGTGTAGGTCAAATGGGTCAGGGTGTCGGAGGTATGGGCCAAGGAGTAGGGGGGATGGGTCAAGGTGTGGGGGGGATGGGTCAGGGTGTAGGTCAGATGGGTCAGGGTGTGGGCCAGATGGGTCAGGGAGTCGGTGGGATGGGGCAGAGCGTGGGGGGAATGGGTCAAAGCGTGGGGGGGATGGGTCAGGGCATGGGCCAAATGGGACAGGGGGTCAACCAGATGGGGGGCATGGTGCCCATGGCTGGACAAGCGGGGGCCATGGGGGGTCAGGGCCAGGGCAGTGGCATGGGAGGATTCCCTAATCAACAATCATTCCAACAAGTGAGTTGCTCTGTTCTAGATATCACTAATGAAACCTTATATTTTCACCACAACATCTATGGTCTTATAATATATGAAATTGCAAAAGAAAATGGCGCTATACAAGTCATCCAATTATTATTATTATTATTATACCAGTTTAATTTTTTCAATTATCCTCGATAAGCGAAAAATGTTTTGACTATTTTTGTATTAGATGCAGTTACATACCATGATTATATGAAACAATAAAATAAATATATAGATTATATGAAACAATAAAATCACATACCTACTTATCATTGATTTATCATTTTTTAACTTATAGAGACTTTCAGCGACAGAACACTTGAACATGTGAACTTATTTGTTGTTTGTATTTCCAGAGCATGATGGGAGGTCGAGGGGCACAAGAAGCTGCCTACTTAGCCCAACAGAGACAGAATACAAGGCCATACATGCAGGTAACAAACAAATCTATAATATCAAACCAACTACTATAAAAGACTGAAAGGTTGTCCGATGACTCTTTGTGATCCCTTTTACTAGAGATAATACATCCTAATATGATATTATTACTACACTGACAGCCTTACTGATAAAACAAACACTAATCAACCATTAAACGGTGTTTTAGTTACACTTTAAATAAAGACTATAAGTTCTGACTTGAAATCATACTAATAAAGGCATTTGACTGTGTAGTTAAAAGAAATTGCAGCCTGGCAATGTGAATAGATTTTCAGATAAAACGCGTTATGTTAATGACGCATAAGAGCCAATTTTTTGTTGCTATTATGTATGGCAAAAATCTGCTTACAATGACAAAGTTTTCAATAACAAGCATGAAATTCATTAATCACAAAATTAAGTTGAGAGTCAACGCTGAACACAGCTAAACATGCCTCTTCTTCTGTGTAAGCGATGCGTAACTTTCCATGAAATCTACACACCTGTTAAACATCAGTTTAGTCTGTGTGTTGTTTATTAGTAAGGTTTTTACATAAACATTTGTGTAAAATTTAAAACAAGTTTCTTAGTAAAACTGTTAATATTTATATATTATGTACTAACTGTACCACACCACACGTTGCTCTGGCTCAGTATGTCTGTGCAGATACAGAAACAATAGCACGTGTTGCTTTTACATCCAACAGATGGTGCTGTTAAAAAAAAAACTGTTTTTACCAGTCACAGGTAAATTTTTTTTTGTAAATTTATTTTACTATACAATATAAGTATATAAAAACACGCATATTCGAATGCAACGTTGTGTCAAAATTTCAAAGTAATTGGTTAAGAATTTTCGGAGATTTAAGATTCAGAACAAAGGAACATTTCCATTTTAATTTGTATAGAAGACAGATTCTGATGAAAACAGCAAAAGTGAGTACTTTTATGACAGAATTGATGTGTTTTTGCAGGGAAGCAACGTTCCGATGGGAGTGGGGGGTCTAGGGGGCCCCGCCCCACCGTATCCTCGCGGAGCCATGCCTAACCAGCAGAACCAGCAATTCCAACAGGTACGCATTCACACCAAGCACACAACATAAAACTACAATTAAATCCATATTTTCTTTTAAAAGTTTTGTAATATTTAATTAAATAATAATTAGTCAAACATATTTTGTTTTGTTTTTGGTCCGGCGACTTATTATGATATATTTTTCCAACCGATTGAAAAAAAACACCCTTCAAACTCTGCAAAATATGGAGAATGTGAATATTCAAAACCCTTATCATACACTTTGGCCATTGTGACGGTTGACCTGTTGCAGAGAAAGATAACTTTTTGCGTGCTAATCTAGGCCATTTTTCCTTCAATGCTCCTATAATACTAAATAATAATAATAAATAATACTGATAAGGTACAATAATCTATAATCACTAAAAATATTTTAATTATATCTTGTATCATATTGTACTGTGTGTAAATCTAAAGGAATAAATAAATAAATCTTCCCAGTTTCAAAATAGTCCATCATGATGATACCTTGGGAATAAGTCCCAGGCCCAGAGATCACTCGACATTAATAAGAATATTTGGCTGATTTGTATAGCGCCGTTTTTGTGAAAATTACTTCAATGTCACCTAACCCCTAGGGGTCTCGACAAAATAATATGTCATCAAATAATCCCTCACGACATTCAATTTCAAATAGATTGCTATTTTAGAATGTATTTCAAATAATCTCGCACGACATTCAATTTCAAATAGATTGCTATTTTAAGATTGCTATTTTAGAATGTATTTCAAATAATCCTGCACGACATTCAATTTCAAATAGATTGCTATTTTAGAATGTATTTCAAATAATCCCGCACGACATTCAATTTCAAATAGATTGCTATTTTAGAATGTATTTCAAATAATCCCGCACGACATTCAATTTCAAATAGATTGCTATTTTAGAATGTATTTCAAATAATCCCGCACGACATTCAATTTCAAATAGATTGCTATTTTAGAATGTATTTCAAATAATCTCGCACGACATTCAATTTCAAATAGATTGCTATTTTAAGATTGCTATTTTAGAATGTATTTCAAATAATCCTGCACGACATTCAATTTCAAATAGATTGCTATTTTAGAATGTATTTCAAATAATCCCGCACGACATTCAATTTCAAATAGATTGCTATTTTAGAATGTATTTCAAATAATCCCGCACGACATTCAATTTCAAATAGATTGCTATTTTAGAATGTATTTCAAATAATCCCGCACGACATTCAATTTCGAGAGCAACTATGTTAATCTTTTAAATGAAAAGGCAAAGCCTGGTGTTTTCTCTTTCCACACGTTTTAAATCATAATGTACACCAGTTCCAGCGAGAGCTCTTACTGATGTCATCAACGTTCATCCTCTTCTTTCTCACGGGTTTTGTTTGAAAATGAAAAGATAGAAATTGCTAGAACAATGACGTCACATACAATCTCTGGCTGGACAAGTATATCTCACCGTAATACAAAATTAGATACCATGACTTTTACGAGTCCTTGTCAGACTGGGAGAAATATCTCCCAAAGAGACTAGAGATTAATTGGACTTGAATAGTCGTTGAAATAATCCAATAATAATAATGTATGTATGTAATTGCAGCAAGTGAGCCAGCAGCGCATTCGCCAGATGATGGCTCTACATCAGCAACAACAACAGCAAGGAAACCAGTCCATGATGTCCCGTCAATACCAGCCCCCGCCCTATTAGGCACATCACCGCATCAAATCATTTCACCGCATCAATCATTTTATATATTTCATATTTTACAAACAAAACATCAGAAAAGTGTGTCATATATATATTATAAAATATATTATTACTAGAGGTGAGGAATTTTTTGCCGATTTTGAGACAGTTGCAAAAAACCGTTTAGAACACATTAAATGTAACCAAAATTATTACATTTTTTCGCTTTACATGGCGTCCGGAAACGCGCAGTACAAGCGGGAAACTGGTGAACCAAAAAAAAAAATTTCTGTTTTAAATTTATGATATTTTAAAAAAAAAATTTTAATCACTGATAACAAGGGTTAAAAAAACTTTTAGAGCGGTCTTCTATGCATTTCAATAATATACATTACATTAACGAAAACGAAAGCTCAAATCAATCACAAAGTCGACTCCAAATGTAATATGCTTGTATTTACTAACTAGTAAGAAACTTCCCTACACCGTGTTATAATATTTAGCATAAAATGAATGTTTAAGGTGTTCCAAATGGTTTTTCGTGACTATAAGTCAACAAAAAGTTCCAGAGCGGTTTCGCAACTTCCCGACTCATAACAATCTTCATCTAGTAAAAATAGTTTGTTTTATGTATTTAAGTAAAACAAATCTCTTATTGTGAAGATGATTCAAACAACTATTATATGTTCAAATTAACAAAGTATCTTACTAAATTATTTTTTTAGATTTAAAAGGGTATTCATGGATGTGCGACTATTACCGTGCATAAAAACAATTTCCATTAAAATGATGCATTTAAAAGGTACAATCTTGTTTAACAATACATGAACACCAAAAGTAATAAATTCAAATATTGTTGAGGTTGTCTCATTGTTCCCTTTAAAATATTATGTATTATTCTTTAATTAAATTATTGTTAGCACGGTAAATAATATTAACTATGTTTTTTTTGTATTACAGATCTTTTATCACATGACTGACTAACTGAAACTGTATTATTTTTAGTTCAATCTTAGATTAAGTGAAAG
Organism: Hesperophylax consimilis; assembly: GCF_061612785.1. Taxonomy (NCBI): domain Eukaryota; kingdom Metazoa; phylum Arthropoda; class Insecta; order Trichoptera; family Limnephilidae; genus Hesperophylax; species Hesperophylax consimilis. Next base: position 8,664,526 of record NC_142861.1, on the reverse strand, counting down.
GTTATTGTATATTGTATTAGATAATTATATTAATTACTTTTCAAACTGATTCTTGAAAAGCTATTAAAACTGTGACCTTGAGTGACATTTTTCATTGAATCTCTAATAAAAAGGTTAGAGTATTTGTGGGTTTTTTCACTTATCCCTTTTTATTTGCATTTAATTTATGTTTTCAGTACTACTTTGAATTCCGGAATAGCCGCATCCTTGACCGACGGCTTCCGTGGTCGTAAGGTCCTAGACTATAAATCTGGAGGTCGCGGGTTGGAATCTCACTACCCTCATGCCGTAGTCCCACTCTGTTGGCTCCAGACAGTTGGACGCAGTTCGGGCTCTTGTTATTTTAATCCTTGAATGGAAGGCTGTTGGGGACCTGCCTATTGTCCCACTTTAGATTCCGAGATTCCTGACTGCCAAGGATTGATTGATTGATTATTCAAACCACACAAAGCTAACTGTATGTTTGGTTCCTTCCGGGATGTCATTTCGTACCGGTTCCTTCCTTTCCTCAACAAACTTAAATCTGTTTAAAATTTGGAACATTTGCAAGAAATTTGTGCTTTCTTTTTGGACCTAGAAGAAGGATTCGAACTATTGGATGTTTTTGATGTTGTATTTATTTATTTATTCAAAAAACAGTTTTTAACATAAAAAACATACTCTGCACATCTCACTAGGGCATTCCTGTATCAAGATGTGCAGCTTTACAATTATATCATTTAAAAAAAATACATATATGTAAACTTAATTTAATAATAACATTAAATGTAAACCCAAAAAAGAAAAGTTAATAACACGGTTGTTTCGAGACCGGTAGACAAAAACAAACAAAATTTTAGCAACAAATGTACGAAAAATAAAACAAAAATGTCAACAAAAGAAGCATTGGGCAGTAAGTTTATGGTAAGTTGGCAACAATAATATTCTTCTGTTAACTAAAGTACAAGGTACCTGTGCTGGCTTATCAGACACAAGCATAGGGTAACCATACTAACAATTACAACATGGATAGTATGAATAATAAATTATAAGAAAAAATAAAATAACTAAATAAAAATAGGTAAATAATTACCGATAGGTAAGTAAATAATAATAATAATAAAAGTAAGTGTAAGTAAGTAAATAAATTATAATAATTAAAGTAAATAATAATACGAGAATGAAGTAGATAGTAATAAGTACATAATAATAAGTATATAATAACAATAAGTTATTTTAGAAGTAAATAAGTACATGCGCAGTAAGTAAATAAGGATTGTATCGAAACAGAACTTCCACACGGAATTATGATATAAGTGACAACATGGGTGATCCCAAATCATCACTCTCAGCTAGTACAGAGCTTTTGACCATTTTCTTGAATGAATTTAACGTACCTATAGTTTTTATATTTTCACCAAGCATTTTATATAGCAACAGAGCTTTATATGAGAAACTCCTTTGTCCGAAGTATGTTCTGGTATGCACCGGCTGATACATTAAAGAAGAACCCATTCTAGTGCTGCGCACTTGTTGAGATCTTTTGGCAGTAATAGTGTTGTTGAAAAATTTACAGAGAGCCTGTATTATGTACAACTGCCTTACTGTCATAATTTTGCTTTCACTATATTTAATATTTCTTTCATTTAATCGTTTGGCAACAATTACCCCGAGAAATTTCGGTGGATTTAGTACTCATTTAATCGTTTGGCGACAATTACCCCGAGATATAGCGGTGGATTTAAATATATTAAAGTGATTATTTTATTATGTGCTCCTTTTCATAGTTGGTTTATTGGTAAGTGATTGGTCATCCTTTTTCATTCCCATACCTTGTTCCATCTTCTATCCTACATAATATACTACGACCAAATTCCATCAAACACCATTTAATGTTTTCAGTCCATTTTCAAGTTCATCTAGAGTTTATAATTAAGCATCCACCACTCACGGTGTTGAACATCAGCCTGGGGAATTCACCACCGTTCATCTTCATCACCTACGGTGTCGAGCATCAGCGAGCTTTCAGTAATTCATATTCAAATACTATCAAATATATATATTATTATACACGGTGTCCGGAAACTCGTAGTACAAGCGGGAAACTGGAGAATCTACACCACATGGGGAACCCAAAAAAACATAAAGTTTTTTGATTTGAGCATTTTCAAAAAAAAAAAAAAACCAAAAAAAAATATTTTTCGGCTATTTTAGGGTTAAAGTTTTTTCTGGTGTTTAGGGTTGAATAACAGATGTTTTAACCCTGCAGAGCAGAAATATTTTATGATTACACCGGGTTAAATGAAGGGTGATTTCAAAATAATGCTTCAAATCCGAGTTTCTTCATTTGTTTTACTTTCAAATAGTTTTAATTAGTTGGGTACTTTGATCTTCAGTAATAATTTATAAGAATTTGATTAAAAAAAATAAAAAAAAATCAACTTCAAACTCGATTTACTCGATAACGAAAGCTCAAATAAAAAAAAAATATACTACAAAATCGACTCCAAATGTGATGTAGATTCACCAGTTTCCCGCTTGTACTACGAGTTTCCGGACACCCTGTATATGTATATCACATTACTAATTAGAACTAGAATTCTTTTAAATTACAACACCAATTTCAGGACTGAGTCATTCAGTTACTCGCTTGTACCTATATTGCATCTAGTTGGCAATATTTTCGCAGAAATACGTAAGCAGTGCCTGGATAACTCATCAAAATGACAATTCAATATACTTTTAAAAGATGATATATAGTTATGAAGAGAGATGAAGCAAAAATTAGATTAAATAGGTTACGAAGTTTAGGTTTATCGGTTAGTTTTTTGTCATCTCTTATATTGACTTTATGTTACTTTTTGAAGGTGTGTCGAATTTTCATTGTATTGAGTTATCATGGAACTGATGTGTAGTGAACGGAAGGTAGTTACAAGAAGGCTATAATAACATTTCACAATAATAATATTTAAGGTTAGCATAATTGTACTGGACGTGTGTCCGCACAAGACTAGATTTAGGCACCGGTTCCAAACCGTTGCTTCAACCGACGAGAATGCTCCTTTACGACGATAATGATGGTAGTAATTTGTAAATTCTGCTGATGATGATGATAGTAGATTATGCCTCCCGCACCCAGGGCTTGGTAGATGGTGGGCACTGATGTGCTTCGCCTCTGCTCACTTCTGGCGCTTTGCAGTCGCCTAACAGGGCCAGCTGGTCTTTATGAGGTAAGAACTAGAAGGTTTGGAGCGGAGACTAACGGAGTCACTTGTTTGAGGTAAGTAATAAGACTTGTTGAGTGGTAAAGATGAACTGATTTATTTTGAATTATTTCGCTGTTTATATCCTATTCGGCCGGCGCGCTATCGACATTTGGCTGCCGTCCGAAAAAGGGTGGGGAAGTTTGTCCCCGCTAGATGGGATATATAAGCCGCCACAAAATTATGCATAGGTACTCATTTCGGCAGTGTGCTCGCCGAAGGCAGTCGCTTAAATTTGCTGCTTAAGAGAGATTTTACAGGCTCACTTGTATAACATAATATACAGTGGTTTATATCAAGGCGTATCTTGACAACTAGATTTTTAGTTTGCCAAGATACAAGAGAAAATTAGAAATGTTTATAAAAGTGTAAATTTGATCCTCAAGCGACCAAATGTCTAAATAATGTAAAGTCAGGATTTTTCCGAGGTTCGCCCTAGCATAGCGCTCCCAAAGAGGTAAGATTCACTATGCTACGTGATTCCTGGATTTTTGTATAGGCAAATACGTAAAATTTATAACAAAAATAGTGAAATTAAATTTCATAGAAAGACATTTTTAATACCTCCCTAGTGGTAACATATCCCAAATAGTTTTTATTTTACTACCACTGGGGAGATGTACAAGATATAAAGCAGTATCAAAGTATTTCGGTTGTTTTTCTTTTCCCTGTCATTTGTATGAGGTTTTTTATCCAGTTAAGAATCACAGTCGCGAAATCACTAAAAAAATCTGCATAAAGTTACATTTCTTGAAAAATCATTATATGGGCAAAAGTGCAAGACTTGGGTTCGACCTTTAAAAGCCATTTTTCAGGAAATTTTGGAATCGTGATAAGAATCATGGTCCAAAACGAAATCAGTCATAAAATCTGCATAAAGTTGCATTTCTGAAAAAATCATTATTCTTATGGGCACTAACTTGAGACTTAGGTTAGAACTTTAAAAGCCATTTTATCAGCCTCTATTGTACCAATCCGGTGGAAATTTTCGAATCGTAATAAAAATTGATGGTCCAAAACGAAATCAGTCACAAAATCTTTATAAATTTGCATTTCTGGAAAAAATATTATTCTTATGTGCACTGATTTGAGACATGGGTTCGAACTTTAAAAGCCATTATTTCAGGCTCTATTGTCCCAATCGGGCGGAAATTGAGAATCGTCAAAAGAATCATTGTCCATAAGGAATTCAGTCACAAAATCTTTTGAAAGTTGCATTTCTGGAAAAATCATAATTCCCATGGACCTTAATTTCACACTTGGGTTCGAACTTTAAAAGCAAATATTTCTGGCTCTATGGTACCAATCGGGCGGAAACTTCGGAATCGTCATGAGAATCATAGTCAAATACGGAAACAGTAAATAAATATTTATAAAGTTGCATTTCTGGAAAAATCTTAATTCCCATGGACCTTAATTTCACACTTGGGTTCGAACTTTAAAAGCAAATATTTCTGGCTCTATGGTACCAATCGGGCGGAAACTTCGGAATCGTCATGAGAATCATAGTAAAATACGGAAACAGTAAATAAATATTTATAAAGTTGCATTTCTGGAAAAATCATTATTCCTATGGGCACTAATTTCAGACTTAGGTTCGATCTTTAAAAGCCATTTTTTCAGCCTCTATGGTACCAATTCGGTGGAAATTTTTGAATCGTAACGAGAATTATGGTCCAAATCGAAATCAGTAACAAAATCTTTATAAAAATGCATTTCTGGAAAAAACATTATTCTTATGTGCACTCATTTGAGACTTGGGTTCGAACTATAAAAACCATAATTTCAGGCTATATGGTACCAATCAGGCTCCATTGTAACAATCGGGCTGAAATTTCGTAATCGTAAAAGAATCATGGTCAAAAACGAAATCAGTCACAAAATCTCAATAAAGTTGCATTTCAGGAAAAATCATTACTCCTATGGGCATTAATTTCAGACTTGGGTTCGAACTTTAAAAGCCTTTATTTCAGCCTCTATGGTACCGATCGGGCGGAAATTTCGGAATCGAAATGAAAAGTATGGTCCAAAACGAAATCATTCACAAAATCTTTATAAAAATGCATTTCTGAAAACAAACTTGTTCTAATGGTCACTTGTTTCAGACTTGGGTTCGAACATTAAAAGCCATTATTTTCTGCTCTATGGTACCAATCGGACGGAAATTTCATAATCGTAAAAAAGAATCATGGTCCAAAACGAAATCATTCACAAAAGCTTTATAAAGTTGCATTTTTGGTAAAATCATTATTCATATGGTTACTAATTTCAGACTTGGGTTCGAACTTTAAAAGCCATTATTTCAGGCTATTTTGTACCAATCGGGCTGAAATTTCGGAATCGTTAAAAGAATCATAGTCAAAAACGGAATCATCGGAAAATAAATATTTAAAAAGTTGCATTTCTGGAAAAATCATTATTCTAATGGGCACTTATTTCAGACATGGGTTCGAACTTTAAAAGCCATTATTTCAGGCTCTATTGTACCTATCGGGCGGAAATTTCGGAATCCTCTTAGAATCATAGTCTACAACGAAATCAGTCACAAAATCTTTATAAAGTTGCATTTCTGGAGAAATCATTATTCCTATGGGCACTACTTTCAGACTTGGGTTCGATCTTTAAAAGCCATTTTTTCAGTCTCTATTGTACCAATCGGGTGGAAATTTTGGAATCGTAATAAGAATTATGGTCTAAATCGAAATCAGTCACAAAATCCTTATAAAACTGCATTTCTGGAAAAAACCTTATTCTAATGGGCACATATTTCAGACTTCGGTTCGAACTTTAAAAGCCATTATTTCCGGCTCTATGGTACCAATCGGGCTGAAATTTCGGAATCGTCAAAAGAATCTTAGTCCATAACGAAAGCAATCACAAGATCTTTACAAAAATGCATTTCTAGAAAAATCATGATTCCTATGGGCACTAATTTCAGACTTGAGTTCGAATTTTAAAAGCAAATATTTCTGGCTCTATGGTACCAATCGGGCGGAAACTTCGGAAACGTCATAATAATCATAATCAAATACGGAATCAGTAAATAAATATTTATAAAGTTGCATTTCTGGAGAAATCATTATTCCTATGGGCACTAATTTCAGACTTGGGTTCGATCTTTAAAAGCCATTTTTTCAGCCTCTATGGTACCAATTCGGTGGAAATTTTTGAATCGTAATAAGAATTATGGTCCAAATGAAATCAGTCACAAAATCTTTATAAATTTGCTGAATCACTGTCCATAACGAAATATGTCAAAAAATCTTTATAAAGTTGCATTTCTGGAAAAATCATAATATTCCTATGGAACTTAATTTCAGACTTGGGTTCGAAATTTAAAAGCCATTATTTCAGGCTCTATTGTACCGATCGGAGGAAAATATCCGAATCGTCAAAAGAATCATATTCCATAACGAAATCAGTCACATAATCTTTATAATGTTCCATTTCTGGAAAAATCTTTATTCCTATGGGCACTTATTTCAAACTTGGGTGGAAAGTTTGAAAGCCATTATTTCAGTCTCTTTTGTACCAATCGGTTGGAAATTTTGAATCGTAATAAGTATTATGTTCCGAATCGAAATCATTCACAGAATCTTTATAAAAATGCATTTCAGGAAAAAAACATTATTCTTATGTGCACTCATTTGAGACTTGGGTTCGACTTTTAAAAGCCATTATTTCAGGCTCTATGGTACCAATCGGGCCTTAATTTCGAAATCTTCATAAGAATCATAGTCCATAACGAAATCAGTCACAAAATCTTTCTAAAGTTGCATCTCTGGAAAAATCATAATTCCCATGGACCTCAATTTAAGACTTGGGTTAGAACTTTAAAAACCATTATTTCAGGCTCTTTTGAACAAATCGGGCTGAAATTTCGGAATCGTAATAAGAATCATTGTCCATAACGAAATATGTCAAAAAATCTTTATAAAGTTGCATTTCTGGAAAAATCATAATATTCCTATGGACCTTAATTTCAGACTTGGGTTCGAAATTTAAAAGCCATTATTTCAGGCTCTATTGTACCGATCGGAGGAAAATATCCGAATCGTCAAAAGAATCATATTCCATAGCGAAATCAGCCAAATAATCTTTATAAAGTTCCATTTCTGGAAAAATCTTTATTCCTATGGGCACTAATTTCAAACTTGAGTGGAAAGTTTAAAAGCCATTCTTTCAGTCTCTTTTGTACCAATCGGTTGGAAATTTTGAATCGTAATAAGAATTATGGTCCAAATCGAAATCATTCACAGAATCTTTATAAAAATGCTTTTCAGGAAAAAACATTATTCTTATGTGCACTCATTTGAGACTTGGGTTCGACCTTTAAAAGCCATTATTTCAGGCTCTATGGCAGTGCTCCGCAACCGGTGTGCCGTGGCACACTGGTGTGCCGTGAGCCGGACACAGGTGTGCCGCGGTCAAATTCAATGTATTTGACATTTCTCAATATTTCATTATGCATTTAATACACAATGACAAAATATTTTTCATAATATTGTCTGTTTTTCATTGTCTGCGGATACTGTTAAAAGACGTATTCACAATATATTAGAAAACTGTTATTGGCTGAAAAATTTGCACTTCAGATCAACGAAACAACCGATATTAAAAATAAAGCACAGTTGATAGCTATTGTACTTTTCGTTGACGAGGACTTTATTAAAGAACATTATTTATTTTGTAAGGAGGTTCCAGAGCGAACTACCGGTGAAGAATTTTTTCAAGTAACCGATGATTTCTTCAATATATATAATATTAAATGGAGCAATTGCATTGCTGTTTTTCACGGATGGCGCTGCGGCAATGACAGGTAGTAAAAAGGGTATTGTCTCTTGTGTAAAACAAAATATTCAACGTTACAATTTACACACTGCTGCATACATCGAGAAGCATCGATGGTCAAAAATTTACCGAAGGATTTGAACACGATGAATGAATGCATTAAAATCGTAAACATAATTAAATCAAGAGCCCTATACTCGCGAATCTTCGGAATACTCTGTGCAGAAATGGGAGCCGAATATGAATCCTTATTGTTTTATACTGAAATTCGTTGGCTATCCCGAGGCAAAGTTGTGGCTACATTGTTTGAGCTTCGTCACGAGGTGTGTGAGTTTCTTTTAAATCAAAATATGCCCAAACTATATCAGCACCTCGATGATAATTACTGGATAGCCAAACTTGCATACATGGCTGATATATTCGAGCATTTGAATGAACTTAATAACGAACGTTGGCAGAAAGAGTTGCAAAAAGGATGTTTGGAAATGTACCAAAGGATCAACCATAGTACAATTGAAAACAAACAATTAACTGTGGATCTGGTCCAACAAAATTTAAGTATGCTTCAGCAGAAATTTGATCGGTATTTTTATTCCATTAATACGGAACAATACGATTGGATTCGAAATCCTTTTGCTACCAATGGAATAAATTCTACGGAAGCACTGCATCTGCAAATTCGAGTGGAATTTACAGATTTAAATAATGACATGATATTAAAACTTCACTTCTCCGAAGATCAATTATATGTTTTCTGGGTTTATGTTAAAAAAAGAATATCCTCACATTTCCGTCAAAGCATTCTTAACACTTCTTCCATTTTCAACGACATATTTATGTGAGCAAAGTTTTTCAAATCTTCTATTAATTAAAAATGATAAGCGGTCATGCTTAAAAGGTCTTGACCAAGAACTTCGGGTTGCGCTGTCAAAAATCGAGCCGAATATAAAACTTTTGTGTTCATTGAAACAAGCGCAGGTTAATTTAACAATTATAATTAATTTATCATTAATTTATTATTATTTTATAATAATTATTAAGATTGGGTAAAATAAATATGTTATAGTTATATGTGTATATGTATACTTTTCAAATAAAAAAAAACAAGAAATTATTGTAAAATTTGTGTATCAATTTAATATCTATATATTTTAGCTTTTGGTGTGCCGCGGAATTCTAGGAAGACATTTGGTGTGTCGTAGGTGAGAAAAGGTTGCGGAGCACTGCTCTATGATACCAATCGGGCCTTAATTTCGAAATCTTCATAAGAATCATAGTCTATAATCCTTATAAAAATGCATTTCTGGAAAAAACCTTTTTCTAATGGGCACATATTTCAGACTTGGGTTCGAACTTTAAAACCCATTATTGTTGGCTCTATGGTACCAATCGAGCGGAAATTTCGGAATCGTCAAAAGAATCATGGTCCAAAATGAAATCAGTCTTAAAATCTTTATAAAGTTGCTTTTCTGGAAAAATTATTATTCTGATGGCCACTTATTTCAGACTTGGGTTCGAACTTTAAAAGCCATTATATCAGTCTCTATGGTACCAATCTGGCTGAAATTTCGGAATCGTCAAAAGAATCATGGTCCATAACGAAATATGTCCAAAAATCTTTATAAAGTTGCTTTTCTGGAAAAATTATTATTCTACTGGCCACATATTTCAGTCTTGGGTTCGAACTTTAAAAGCCATTATTTCAGGCTCTATTCTACCAATCGGGCGGATATCTCGGAATCCTCAAAAGAATCATGGTCAGTAAAGAAATAAGTCACAAAATCTTTATAAAATTGCGTTTGTTGAAAAATCATAATTCCCATTGACCTTTATTTCAGACTAGGGTTCGTAATTTAAAAGCCATTATTTCAGGCTCTATTGTACCGATCCGGCAGAAATTTTGGAATCGTCGAATTATTTCTGGCTCTATGGAAACCAATAGGGCGGAAATATCGGAATCGTCATAAGAATCATGGTCCATAACGAAATCAGTAACAAAATCTTTATATAGTTGCATTTCAGGAAAAATCAAAATTCCTATGGAACTTAATTTCAGACTTGGGTTCGATCTTTAAAAGCCATTATTTCAGCATCTATGGAACATATCGGGCTGAAATTTTATAAGATTAAGAATCATGGTCAAAAACAAAATCAGTCACAAAAGCATTATAAAGTTGCATTTCTGGTAAAATAAGTATTCCTATGGGCACTTATTTCAGACTTGGGTTCGAACTTTAAAAGCCATAATTTCAGGCTCTATGGTACCAATCGGCCTGAAATTTTGGAATCGTAATAAGAATCATGGTCCATAACAAAATCAGTAACAAAATCTTTATAAAATTGCATTTCAGGAAAAATCATAATTCCTATGGACCTTAAGTTCAGACTTGGGTTCGAACTTTAAAAGCCATTATTTCAGGCTCTATGGTACCAATCGGGCGGAAATTTTGCAATCCTTATAAGAATTATAGTCCAAAACGAAATCAGTCGCAAAATCTTTAATAAATTGTATTTCTGGAAAAAACATTATTCTTAGGTGCACTAATTTGATTGGGTTTGAACTTTAAAAGCCTTTATTTCAGGCTCTATTGTACCAATCGGGCTGTTATTTCGGAATCGTAATAAGAATCATGGTCCATAACAAAATCAGTAACAAAATCTTTATAAAATTGCATTTCAGGAAAAATCATAATTCCTATGGACCTTAAGTTCAGACTTGGGTTCGACCTTTAAAAGCCATTATTTCAGAATCTATGAAACATATCGGGCTGAAATTTTATAAGAATAAGAATCATGGTCAAAAACAAAATCATTCACAAAATCTTTATAAAGTTGCATTTCTGGATCATTATTCCTATGGGCACTCGTTTCAGACTTGGGTTCGAACCAAAAGCCATTATTTCAGGCTCTATCGTACCAATCGGCCTGAAATTTTGGAATCGTAATAAGAATCACGGTCCATAACGAAATCAGTCACAAAATCTTTAAAAATTTCCATTTCTGGAAAACTCATGATTCCTATGAGCACTAATTTCAGACCTGGGTTCGAACTTTAAAAGCCATTATTTCAGCCTCTATTGTACCAATCGGCTGGAAATTATGGAATCCTTATAAGAATTTTGTTCCAAAACGAAATCAGTCACAAAATCTTTACTAAGTTCCATTTCTGGAAAAAACATTATTATTATGTGCACTAATTTTAGACTTGGGTTCGAAATTTAAAAGCCATTATTTCAGGCTATATGGTACCAATCGGGTGGAAATTTTGCAACCGTCATTAAAATCCTGGTCTTAAACGAAATCAATCTTAAAATCTTTATAAAGTTGCATTTCTGGATAAAACATTATTCTTATGCGCACTAATTTGAGACTTGGGTTTGAACTTTAAAAGCCATTATTTCAGTCTCTATGGTACCAATCGGCCTGAAATATTGGAATCATAATAAGAATCATGGTCCATAACAAAATCAATCTTAAAATTCCTATAAAGTTTCATTTCTGAAAAAATCTTAATTCCTATGGACCTAAATTTCAGACTAGACAAAGCCATTATTTCAGGCTCTATGGTACCAATCGGGCTGAAATCGTAATAAAAATCATGGTCCATAACGAAATCAGTCACAAAATCTTTATAAAGTTGCATTTCTGGAAAAATCATAATTCCTATGGACCTTAAGTTCAGACTTGGGTTCGACCTTAAAAACCATTATTTCAGCCTCTATGGTACATATCGGGCTGAAATTTTAGAATCGTAATAAGAAACCTTGCCGAACACGAAATCAGTGACAAAATCTTTATATCGTTTAATTTCTGGAAAAATCATTATTCTAATGTGCACTTATTTCAGACTTGGGTTCGAACTTCAAAAGCCATAATTTCAAGTTCTTTTGTTCCAATCGGGCTGAAATTTCGGAATCGTTTTAAGAATCGTGGTCCATAACGAAATCAGTCACAAAATCTTCATAAAGTTGCATTTCTGGTAAATTCATTTTTCCTATTGACATTTCAGACTTGTGTTCGAATTTTAATAGTCATTATGTCAGCCTCCATGGTACCAATCGGGCTGAAATTTTGGAATCGTCAAGAAAATCATTTTTCAAAAAAAAACAGTCACAAAATCTGAGTAGAATTGCTATTCTTGAAAATTCATCATTCCTGTGGAGACTTATTTCAGGCTTTGGTTTGAACTTTAAATGCCATTTTTTTATTCTCTATGGTACCAAACGGGTGGAAATTATGGAATCTTCAAGAGAATCATGGTTCAAAAGGAAATCATTCACAAAATCTTTATAAAGTTGCATTTCTGGTAAAATCATTTTTCCTATTGGCACTAATTTCAGACTTGTGTTCTGTTGTGTATAAAGCTTCGGGCTTTTAGACACAGATGGCAGTGCTCTTAGTTTTAGCCTCCGACGACAGAGGGCGTCTCAGCTTCAGGTTAGGTTTCATTTGGAATCCCTCTGGAGACCGAATCTAGCTAGTACCGATAAAGGTTGACCAACGCGGTTATATTGTACACGCGATATTCTAAATAAACCAGTTAATAACAAGTAACCTATTTATTACTGAAAGAGGTATCTTCCATCCAAGGAGTGTTGGAAGTCTGTGGCAAGAAGTCCACGGCTGACTACCCTGAAGGGTAGAACATCACAGCTGGCGCAGTCGAAGGATAACTGGAGAATTTTTTTTTTGTTGTCACACGGCAGCAAAATTTTGTCAACCGGGAACGTGAGGGCTAAGTCACGGGGTGACTTCCAATTGTGTTTTCCTTCGTGGAGAAGGGAGACAAGATTGGTTATCCAGGGCCGTGGAGGCCTAGGATCGACGTTTTCTGTTCTAGGAATTAAGAGGCAATTTACCAGAGGACCATTTTAACAAAGGAAAATAATCCATTGCCAAGGCGAGCGGTGGAGCTAATTTGGAACAATAAAACATTGCCAGGACGTGCGGTGTTTGCAGCATAGATAGCTATTGCCAAGGCGAGCGGTGGATAATAACAACTTTTGAAGGAATTTCTGGAAGATTGGCGGCGCAGAGAAGAGTTCCTGAGTTAAGTAGTTGTTTTTTTTGTTGGAGGTTATTGTTCCGGGTTTTGTTTTTTTTCTTGTGTGTTTTTATTGTGGTCTGTGCTTCGTGTAGATATGGAATCGGGAAGAATTCCGAGTTTTAATCATCTCGAGGGAGATTGGTTCGTGTTTAAGCTTCGTCTAGAACAGTTTTTCGTTATAAATGATGAGATTAACGCGGATAAAAAAAGGGCGTTTCTGTTAAATCTTTTGGAGCCGGATACACTCTCTTTGTTGATAAATTTGTGTTTTCCACTTAGAGTTACGGACGTTTCGTTTGAAAAATTATGGGCACTTCTTGAAAAACATTGTAGTAAAAAGCGTTCAGTATTCAAAGAACGCGAAGTATTTTTTTCAGCAAGACAAGAGGCGGGCGAATCCATTAAAGATTTTGGGGTTAGATTACGGTCTTTGTCAACTTATTGTGAGTTTGAAGCTAGGTTGTAGAAAAATTTAGTAGATATGTTTGCCATTGGATTATTACCGGGTCGCATTAAAGACAAGATTTACTTGGAAGGGCTGAAATTGTCACAGCGAACTAGAGGAAATAGCTAATAGTATGTCAGTTTTAGACGTTCCAAATAATTCAGTTAAATCAGAGGTTAACATCATCAGTAAGAATACTAGCAATAGGCATTTTTCTAAGGGCAATAAACAAAAGTTTGCCGCGAGTTCATCTGTAAACAAACCGACGTATACAGTACCATCGGGTGCGAAAACCCAGTGCCGAATTTGCAAGAAAACGGGTCATTGTACTAATGCGAGATGCTACAAATGCAATGAAGTAGGTCATCTGCAAAAATATTGTGTGAATAATAACTTTTAAAATAGTGTAAATCCAATTATAGACCAATATAGACCAATCACTCTGTTAAACTCGCTATCAAAGATTTTCGAAAGAGTATTAAAAAACCAAATTATAAAATACCTTGAAGAAAACAAATTAATCTCGGATAACCAATATGGATTTAGAGACAAAATAGGCACAAAAGAAGCTTTAGCATGTACATTCGAGGATCCCACCACTTACCCGCCCCGGTATAGGTAACTTATGGTTACCCCTTCAGGGCTCTTGCAAGGACGCTAATTTTTTTGTTAAGAACGACTCTTCATTTAATAAGAACGAAGATAAACCTCGAATGTCCCCGCATACGTTTTTAGGGAAGCAGTCTGCGAGTGCTTACTGTGTACAATGTTAGTTTGTTAGTAGAGTACTTGCCTCTGTTTCTATGTTAGTAGAAGGGGAAAAAAATAAATACAAAAATAAAAACAACTGGTGTAGACTGTTTGTCTACATAGTATGTGCATAGTAATTTAGATAAAACAAAAGTACAAATGAAAAACATCTGGTGCTGGTCCGGAGAGGAATAATCCACATTCTTTTCGGCGGTCCCGAGGCGAGTCAGTTGGTGATTGGGTTGATCGGTTACGAAGTCAGGGGACCGCTCCCCTTAGCCGATTTCTCGGTGGTGCCCTGAAGAAAGTGTAACTGGGAGATGGGGGAATGGATACCCGAAGACCCTAGGGAGAGATGCGTCGAGTCGTCGGAGGCGGGGAGGAAGATTCCCTAAGGTCGACCGACCATCCCTCAAACCTGCTACTGTCCTCGGGGGAGGCGCGGTAGGTTTGTGGATATCCTGTTTCCGGGGTCTGTCCTTTGGCCGTATGAGGGGACGAGGTTTATCCACCCCCTTGTGGGGAAAATGGACATTGACAGAACATTGATGTTCAGTTTCATCCCGGACTCGTGTTGCCCCTAAAGGTTTCTTCTATATGGGTGTATAACCTGAATAACAAAATATAAGAAAAGAAAGCAGAAGAGAAATGTGAGGAAACAATAAAGAAAATTATGAAGCAAAAATAAAACAAAAGTATGAAAGAACGGAGAATTGGTAGAAGCTACAATTTCCATAGCAAAAAAAATAAAAATATATATTTATATTATTTGTCATTCCAAGGTATCCACAAAGATGGGAGCTGCTGCTGCTGGGTCTGGTGTTTATCATCTGAGCTGGGTGAAGAACAATTTATCAGCAAAATCTGGCGAGGGTGTAAAAGAGTATACAAATCATGGTCAAGGAAGTCAGGAGCAAGTACACCAGGTTATGATTGATTTTACTCTAGTCAGCGACTCTCAAAGCTGGCCATCTCTCAACCCATGACTTAACATACTTCCTCAGACATTCGAAATTTGTCTTGTTCGAAACGAGATCGGCGTTCCAAACCGGTCTCGTGATTACATCTAGGCCTCTCAGTAATTCATCCCTCGCATCCGTCATTATCTCGCAGTGCCACAGAATGTGCTCGGCGGTTTGGTCCGTATTGCCACAGGCGCAGTTGGGATGGGGTGACAGGGAGAGTCTGTGAAGTCTCCCCCTGAATTCCCCATGTCCGGACAACAGTTGAACCATATAGTGGTCTGGTTTGATGAAAGCCCCTTCCATTCTGAGTTTAATTGATGGGAAGAAGGAGAAGGTCCATCTTCCCATATTCGACCTATCCCACCGAGATTGCCACTCTTTGAGTGACAGCTCTCGCATTTGTTTAAGTCGACTGGGTAGGGTCCCGGCACCGCCTGGTGTAATAATTACACCGAGGTGGTTGGCCGGGAGGCCCCTAGTCAGCTTTTTCTTTGTAAGCACTTCCCTAATCTCTAGATCGATTGGCAGGACACCTGCCAACACTGGAAGTGCGTCCGAAGCGACTGTTCTATAGGCTCCAGAAAGTGCCAACAAGGGAGTTCGCTGGCCCCTCTTGAGAGCCAAGAGTATAAGGGCATTATCCAGACGATGTTCCCAGACGCAGGCGGCATAAGTGACTTGCGCCACAAAAACCCCCCTGTATAGGAGACGGATCGCTGGTGTCCTCAATCCCCATTCCGTAGTGGAGATTCTCCTCAGCTTCAAAAAAAGGGCCTGGGCCTCAGTGGAGACTTTCTTAACGTGGGCTAAGAAGGAGGACGATCGATCTAGAGTAACTCCAAGATATTTTACTGTCTCTACGAACTTGATTTTGGAGTCTCCCATTTTGATGATTGGGTTTCTCTCTCTGCTGAGAAAACCTTTCATCAGAAGACCCATGGTTTTTTGGGGAGCGAAGTTCAGTCTATTTCTCTCTCCCCATTGGAGGATCATGTTTAAACCTTCACCTGCCTTTCGTTCAAGCTCTCTCCTACTGTTCCCCGCAACCAAGAAAAACTTGTCATCAGCGTAGTCGACCATGATGCATCCCGCAGGCAAGGGTAACCTGGAGGAGTCATCAAACTTTATGTTCCAGAATTCAGGGGCCAGAACTGATCCCTGTGGGCAACCCATGTCCACCTCACGTTCGATGACAAAGTCTCCAAAGGTGAGGATTATGGTTCTATTATTGAAAAAGTCTGAGCAAATTTTAAAAAGCCACGGAGGGCAGCTTCTACTTTTGAGTTTGTTGAGCATCATCGGCCACCACGCATGATCGAAGGCACCTGTGATATCAAGAAAGATCCCCACGACATACTTCTCAGGTCGAACCTTCACCCATTCAAGCGCATGCATAAGGGCATGCTCTGTAGATTTACCGGGAACAAAACCGAACTGACACGGGGTGGGAGGGGTGAGTGTTCGGCGCAGGCGTTCTCTGATTATTTTTTCCAGTACCTTACCCATTATAGGCAGCAGTGTTATCGGACGGTACGCCTTGACATCAGAGCGTGGTTTGTCAGATCCCTTTGGTATAATCTTGAGCATACCCCTCTTCCATACCGAAGGGAAAATTCCTCTTCGCAAACACGTCTCCATGACCTGCAGGAACTCCTCCTGGGCATAGAGCCATACTTTCTTCACGATTATACCGTTGATTCTGTCATGCCCAGGTGCCTTCTTAGGACCCAAACCCTTAATTATAGTATCCATCTCTTCTCTAGTTATTCGCATCTTATCCTCCTGGGAGAGGGTTCTCGGTGGAATCCTTGACAGATTTCTTATCTGTTTATGGTGGTCGCTTTCCCCAATTACTGAGTCTAATGGGACTAACTTTCCCAGAAGTGTATTGAGAGTGGTTTCCACGTCCACTGTCTCAACGTCCCTACCCTCAAAATTTGAAATTACACTCGAAAGATACCGTTCAGAGCCTTTTCCGGATTTCTCAACGGCGCTGTGGATTTCCCACGGGTTGGCGTTCCCTATATCTTTAACCCAGTTATGCCAATTAGCTCGTTTTGCTGAGAGGACTGCTAACTTGAAGGTTCTACGTGCAGCCCTGAGGCGCTCCATGCGAGCAGCGATCTCCTCCTCCGTAAAGCTGCCTCGTTTGGTAGCGCCCAAGGCCCTGTAGGCCTTCTTGTAGGCTCCCTTCAGCTGAGTCAGCTCAGGCGACCACCAAGGATTCCTTGTAGACCTCCTTGGGTTTGCTCTTCCCAAAGAGGACTCGGCAGCTGACACTACGGCTGCATTGAAAAAGTTCCCCAAGTTTTCCGGATCTCTTGCTGCTACGTCATAGAATCCCCTTAAAGTGTCGCGTAGCGCCTCCCCAAATTTATCCCAATTCGCCATTGTGGTTTTGAAATTCCAGGAGGATCTCGGAGTTCCGGTCTTTTTGACACCCACAGTAAAGGTAATGAGCCTATGATCGGAGGCTATTGCGCATTCATGTACCTTCCAATGCGATATCTTGGCCGCAACAGATCCAGAGCAAAGAGTTAGATCTATGTTGCTCTCCCCGAGGGTATTCGAAAAAGTGTATAGTGAGTTAGGCTCATTTAATACAATAAGACCTTGCGCCGCAATTAGATCTTCTACGGCGTCTGATCGTTCCGTCCTATAGCTTACAGCATGATCGAACCATATCGGGGAGCGAGCGTTAAAGTCTCCTCCTATAACTATGTTACGACCTTTAAGCGCGTGAAGAGCGCGCGTCAGGCTCAAGATATGCGGTTCAACCGGGTTCCCATACTTAAAGTATACTGAGATCAAGAAGATCTCAGTTTCGCCAAATCTAATAGATACGCAGGTCTGGTACTCGTTCGACAGTCCCACCAGAAGGAGGGGGCTGATCACAGAAGAGTTAACCAGGATACCCGCCCCTGGAGAGGTGCCTACTTCGAGCACCAGACCTGGTGGATTTATCGGTGTCTTACCAAACCAGGTGTATTGCTCCTGAATAAGCAAAATGTCGATTTTTAGGTCAGACATTGTCTGCAGTGACTCCAATGTGGCGGCTCTGGACCTCTGCAGGTTGATCTGACCTATTTGAAGAAGGGGATTACAGGCCATAGTCCGTCATTTTTACTTGAGTCTCCACTGCAGCCCGTAGGGCTGGGCAGGATCTGTCACCAGTGGGATTATTTGCCGGCTTTTTGAATTTGGTACATGTTGCACAGGTACCGGGTGCTGTTTTCTTGGGGCAGTTCTCAAAGTCGTGTCCAGGTTGGGCACAGTGACGGCAAGTGATAGATTCCTGGGAACAGGATTTACTAATGTGCCCATATAAGTGGCATTTGTAGCAACGCGTGGCTCCTAGGTAGTCCCGGACACGACAAGCATTCCACCCCAAGAAGCAGTATCCACTGTCAATAAGGGCCTTCCGTACCTCGGGATGGCAAGTTACCACCATATTCGTGGTGCCTGTATCCTTTTTTCCAAATAATGAGACTCTGCGCATTGTGCGCACGTGGTCATCCTGTGAAACGGTGGCTTTGCCGTCTATGTTATTAATAAAGATTTCTTTAAAAAGAGCCGGGTCAGCAGACGGTTCACCTCTCGGGACATCGTAGATTACTATTTTGGGAAGGCGGCCCTGAGGAGCAACAATTTTTATACCCTTCTCCGCAAGTTTCTCCTCGACCTTTTTAATGTTGACTATCCCTTCTGGAGAAGTGGTTTGAACCGCTACCCCGGCTCCTTTGATCTTACGGGTGCGTACTACTTGGAAACCATCCTTGCGTGGGTCAAGGATGGTAGTCAAATTCTTTTGAAGTTCCTCGGATGTTTTACCCTCTGGTGTTGTGTGGTAGAACAGTACTGTTGGCTGCCTTGGAGGGACCGGTCTTTCCATTCCGTCGACTGTGATAGTTTTTGAGGGGGGCACACTGGAGGCTGCACCAGCATAAGATCTCTTTGGGGTGGGTAGAGGGATGAAGGAAGGGGTATGTGAGGTGGCAGTCACTGTCTCAGTCAGTAGTTTGTCAAGTTTCTCCGAGATAGTTTTGTTATTTTTCTCAATTACATATTCAAACGCTTTCGCTCTGGAGACTGCTCGAGTGTGCTCTAGCATGATTTTGTCGAGATTATTTTTGATTTCATCAATGGAGGCGCTGATGACGGTCCTGTCGACTTTATTAACTTTATTTTTACCCTCTGAGATGATTTTTAAAATATTTTCAAGGTGCGACGAAATAAGTCCAATGTTGTCGGAATTTATGTCCTCCAATTCTTCCGTAGCAAGGTTGTCACTATTTATTGACTCATCAGCTCTGGCGCGCTTCCTATTCGTCTGATTCGGAGATTTACACTTGGGTGCACTCTCAACATTTGAGTGGCTTGTACTTGGTGCAATCAGAGCAGCGGGTTGGTTTGGCTGAGGTGGAGCAGTCATTACATCTGGAGGGTTTGTTCTCGGTGCATTCTGTACATCGGGCTGGTTTAGCGACATTAGCCGTTCACTTTGGATGCTTCTATATGGTGATTCAGATCTCATAGTATGTTTGTATCCTGTTTTAGATTTGAGTGTGAGATCATCAATTTCTCTCTGCTGGCGTTTAAGCAGTTTTTTAAGCTTACTTGAGGTAGATGCATGCGCTACTGACGAGTCGGAACCTGGTTCTTCCTCAGTTGAAGAATCCATACTTGAGCGATTTGTAAATCGCGATTTTGTACTGAAAAGCTTTTTGTAGTTTAGGTATGCGCTGACGGATATTGATGATTTTGGTCTTAAATGATGGACATCTATGAACTCTTGCAATTTGTGAAAGAATTACCCGTCTATTATGAATATCTATGGAGATATATTAAAGACAAGATCAGTCTGGACAATTTTGCACAATTTCTGCGCAAAGCTCCAAGTTGTCTATGGTCACTGAATTTTGACAGGTAGCATTTTTTATGAGTTTTTTAACGTTATTAAGTACACAAGAGATTAAACAATGGTAAGGCATTGAAAAGGGGGATAAAAACCACCCCTATGAGTGTTATTTCACTAATTGAAAACACGTAAAATATGAAAATTTCACTTTCCGTAAAATGTTGATTTGGAATGAACTTAAAAACTAAAATGAGTCTTTTCTCAGTAAAAAGGAGGAATCTCACCTTGCGAATACTTGTACACGTCACGGGGACGGTCCGAAGTAGATTAGCGCGGTTATTTTGTTATTTTAAGTAGTTTTATATTTAACAGGGAGTAAATGATTGCGGAGCAAAATTGATAGATGTTAAGTTGTCCATAGACAAAACTGAACAATCCTTTAGCATGTACAGTAGATTATATACATAGCAACTTAGATCAAGGGTACAAATGCATAGCGATATATCTAGATTTAGCTAAAGCCTTTGACTCAATCTGCCACAATTCACTTTTTAAAAAATTAGAAAACATGGGTATCAAAGGCAAGGAACTTCAACTATTTAAAAGTTATATGAGTAACAGAACTCAACAAGTCAAAATTAACAACCATACTAGTAAACCACTGCCGATTACATATGGAGTTCCACAAGGAAGCATACTAGGGCCCGTTCTTTTTACTATTTACATAAATGAACTTTGCAGCATGAAAATAGACGGTGAAATAGTTAGCTATGCTGATGACACAGTTTTACTTTTCAAATCTAAGGATTGGAATAATGTATATAACATAGCGAATTTGGGAATCTCGCAAGTGAAAACATGGCTAGACTCAAACATACTTACACTTAACATATCAAAGACAAAATTCACAACATACAGTATAAATAGCACGGGACAGCCAAAAAACAATACAAACACCATAAAAATACACGAATGTTTAAACACCAACATCTGCGATTGCCCTCCTCTAGAAAAAACAGAACAAATAAAGTATCTAGGAATCGTAATTGACCATAACCTTAGATGGATACCTCACATCAAACATATCACAAATAAACTTCTCAAAACAATCCACATTTTCCTTAACATAAGAAACATATATAAAATAAAACAATTGAAAACAATATATTTTGCACTCTGCCAATCAATAATAGAATATGGAATTATTGCTTGGGGAGGAGCAACAAACTCGGCTATCAATTACATAGAAACCGCACAGAAAACGATCTTAAAGGTAATACTAAAAAAACATAGACTGACCGATACAGACCAAATATTCAACAGCTGTGACGTACTAGATATACGCCAATTATACGTTAAAACACTACTAAACTACATTTTTAACAAAAAAACTAAATTTCAACATACACAAAATAACACTAACAGACCAGTTAGACAAGCGTACAAAGAAAACATTAAAACTCCAACAGTAAATTCAACATTTGGACAAAGACACTACCAATACCATGCTATAAAAGCTTTCAACAGTCTAAAAATTGAAATTAAAATTGAGGAAAATAAAAATAAATTCACACACAAAATTACAAAATGGATTAAACAACAAAAAAGACAATATTACCAAAATGTCATAGCATAAAATAAAAATAAAACCTACACGTAACACACAAAACCAACATAAACACACATCACTCACAAACACACAAGATTATTTTCATTGTATTATTTTTTTAATTTTAAATGTATTATTATGTATTTTTATTTTTAATTTTAAATTTATTATTTTCTTTTCAAATTTACTATCTTCTCTTTAAATGTAATATGTAGATAAGATTTTCATATTATAAAATGAAGGCCTCAGCACGGGCAAGCCACCCAGTGAGGCCTACATTACTGGAAAACATAAATTGTAACAAAATAATGTACCAAATAAAAAAAATAAAATAAAAAAATTGTTGAGGATTTTTGTTGTAATAATCATGTGATAGCTTCAATAAAACCGTTCACAGCAGACATTATAATTAACGACAAGCATTTTAGAGCGATGGTCGATTCGGGATCTTCGTTAAGTGTAATGCAGGAAGAAATCTTTAAGCGTCATTTTAGTTCATTAAAATTATTGGCGGATAACCGTATCATTACTGGGTACGCAGGGAATCCGTTGAAAGTTATTGGCAAAGTTATTTTTGACGTGAAGTTCAAAAATAAAAACAATAATGTTACATTTATAATTGTTGCGGGAGGTTCAGATCTAATTGTAGGTAGAGATTTCATGGATATTTTTGGGTTAGAAATCGCTTCAGTACAAAATACAATTAATTCGGTGGACCCTGAAGAGGAATATAAGGATTATTTATCGCGTTTGCCGTTGGAAAACTCAGAGGAAAAATCGGAAGACGATCTAGGTTCCGATTTCATAGGCTATATAGAAAAGTGTGAACACTTAGATGTAAAGCGTATAGTCGCAGCGACAGGCTCAGACCCAGAAATTCAAGGAATTTTAGGGCATCTTCGTAGAGGGTGGCCCAAGTGGGTAAATCGCAACAGTTTTTTATGGAAATTCTGGATTAAAAGGAATGAATTATCTATAGAAAATGATTGTTTGTTTTGGCAACATAGAATTATAATTCCAAGTTCGCTTCAGAATATAGTTTTAGATTTGTTACACAGATCGCATTTGGGCATTGTAAAAATGAAGGGATTAGCCAAAGGTTATTTTTGGTGGCCGTCAATGAACAAGGACTTAGAGAAAATCGTTCAAAGTTGCAAAGATTGTGCAGCAGTTAGGCCGTTACCACCTAAGAGTCATTTATCAGTCTGGCCTAATTCAGGATCAGCATGGAAGAGGCTGCATCTGGATTATTGTGGGCCAATTTCGGGGAAAATGTTTTTAGTTATTTGCGACGCTTTCTCAAAATGGGTAGATTGCGTGGAAATACCGAAAGCAGACTCAAGTCATACGATTAATGAGTTGAAGAGATTTTTTTCAAATTTTGGGTACCCGGACTGTATTGTAACTGATAATGGAACCGTTTTTACTAGTCAGGAGTTCAAAGATTTCTTAGAGTATAATAATATTGAGTTTTTAACAACGCCAGTGCGTCATCCCCAAAGCAATGGGCAGGCAGAAAACTCGGTAAAAACAGTGAAGAATTTTTTAAAGAAAATTCTTGTTAATAACGTATTTAAGTCAAATTATAAAGATAGATTATATGAATTTTTAAGTGATTATAGAAATATTCCACATTCCACAACTGGAATTGAACCCTCAGTGCTAATGTTTGGTAGGAGATTAAAATCAACCTTTAGTAGCCTTTTACCTAAAAGTTTTGAAGGAAACGTAGCAACCTCGACAGAGAATTTAGCGAATGCGAATATTAATAAAGGTCAAGAAAATCAGTTTAGGAATTTCGGTGGGGTTGTTTGTAGAAGTTTTCAGATAGGTCAGAAGTGTTTAGCGAGAGACTTCAGACAAGTGAATAAATGTTCTTGGGCAAAAGGAATTGTTGAAAAAAGACTGGGAAAAAAACTGTATATTATTAAAATTGTGGGGACACAGATGTCGTGGAAAAGGCATATTGATCAACTGAGAGGATGTCCGCAGCATAGAGAGGAAGAGGCAGAGAGTGAACCTTTCGCGTCTGATATGACGAAATGCTGGGCAGATGAGGTTGACACGTCACTCCTTTTGAGAGATTTTAACCGGAGTTCTCTTGATTTCAGGTCTCCAGGGAGAAACAGAAGCCCACCACAAAATGAACCAGCACCATGGGCGGGACGACTTCGTCCCAGACGTCTTTGAAATGACCTCCAGGGAAAGAATCAGCTACTTATAGAGTCAACATCTTTTTGGAGTAAAGTCAGTGCTTAATGAATTATTTAATTTTGTGTGTAATGATATATTTTCAAATATTTAGTTCTTGATTTTAATAATATTGATTTTAGTGACATCTGTTTGCGATTGTATAGATTCGTGATTTTAAAAATAATACTGTAACAATGAAATATCGTAGACAGGTTTCTAGTTAGCAGGGGGAAGATGTTGTGTATAAAGCTTCGGGCTTTTAGACACAGATGGCAGTGCTCTTAGTTTTAGCCTCCGACGACAGAGGGCGTCTCAGCTTCAGGTTAGGTTTCATTTGGAATCCCTCTGGAGACCGAATCTAGCTAGTACCGATAAAGGTTGATCAACGCGGTTATATTGTACACGCGATATTCTAAATAAACCAGTTAATAACAAGTAACCTATTTATTACTGAAAGAGGTATCTTCCATCCAAGGAGTGTTGGAAGTCTGTGGCAAGAAGTCCACGGCTGACTACCCTGAAGGGTAGAACAACTTTAGGAAGGGTAGAACTTTAAATGCCATTTTTTCAGGCTCTATTTTAGCAAAAGGGCTGAAATTTCGGAATCGTGATGAGTCATGAGTCATGAATTTCCGTAATGTTGCATATCTGAAAAACTCATTATTCTTATGGCCTCTAATTTCAGACTTGGTTTCGAACTTTAAAAGCCATTTTTTCATTCTCTATGTTACGAATCGGGCTGAAATTTTGTAATCGTCAAGATAATCATTTTTCAAAAAAAAACAGTCACAAAATCTAAGTAGAATTGCTTTTCTTGAAAATTCATCATTCCTGTGGAGACTAATTTCAGACTTTGGTTTGAACTTTAAATGCCATTTTTTCATTCTCTATCGTACCAAACGGGCGGAAATTTTGGAATCGTCAAGAGGATCATGGTTCAAAAGGAAATCAGTCACAAAATCTTTGAAGAGTTGCATTTCTTGAAAAATCAACATTCCTGCGGACACTAATTTCAGACTTGCGTCCGAACTTTAACAGCCTTTTTTTCAAGCTCTATGGTATCAAATGGGCTGATATTTTGGAATTTTGATGAGAAACTTGGTCTAAAATCAAATCAGTCAATAAATCTTCGTAATGTTGTATATCTGGAAAAATCATTTTTTTTATGTGCACTAATTTCAGACTCTGGTTCATGCTCTATGGTGCCAAACGATCTGAAATTTTAAAATTTTGAAAAGAATTATGGTCCAAAACGAAATCCTTCATAAAATCCACATAAAGTTTCATTTCTGGAAAAATCATCATTCCTGTGGACACCAATTTTAGACTTTTTTTCGAACTTTAAAAGCCAATTTTTCAGGCTCTATGGCGCCTTACGGACGGAAACTTTGGAATCGTATTAAGAATTATGGTCTCAAGCAAAATCAGTAAAAAAATCTGCATAAATTTATAGAAAAATCATCATGCGTATGGGCACATTGCAAGATTTGGGCTATTTTTTCAGGCTCTATGTTAGCAAAAGGGCTGAAATTTTTCAATCGTGATGAGAAACATGGTCTTAAACCAAATCAGTCAATTAATTCCGGAATTCGGCATATCTGGAAAAATGATTATTCTTTTGGGCACTTATTTCAGACTTGGGTTTGAACTTTAAAAGCCATTTCTTCAGGTTCTATGGCGCCGAACGGACAGAAACTTTGGAATCGTAATAATAATCATGTTCCAATACGAAATCAGACACAAAATCTCCGTTATGTTGCATAACTTGAAAAATCATTATTCTTATGGGTGCTAATTTCAGTTATTTTTTTGGTAAACTAATGTTTAAGACAAGATTTTTTATGCATAGTATAAAGGGTTACAATTATTTATAAGCAATAATTATTATTCTGAAACACTCATCCACATTGAAAAATCTCCCGATAAAAGATACATGACGCCAACGGGACTTGAACCCGTGTCCTTTCGATTTCCGGTAGACAGCTCTGACCACTGAGCTATGGCGGCTTATCTCTTATCCGCGAAATAATTCAATATATACTAGTGTTTCATTCAACAATTACTGCTTGTTACGTAACACTTTCTGCACAAATTTCGGTATCGTGATAAGAATCACGTTCTTAAGTGCAATCAGTAACACCAACTGCATTGATTTGCATTGGCAACAATGCACGACTTGGTTTGGAATGTTAAAGCCATTTTTTCAGGCCTTATTGCGCAGAACGGACTGAAATTTCGTAATTTTTATAAGAATCTTGGTCTTTAGCGACATCAGTCACAAAATCTGCATAAAGTTGTATTTCTGGTAAAATCATTTTTCCTATTGGCACTAATTTCAGACTTGTGTTCGAATTTTAATAGCCATTATTTCAGCCTCCATGGTACCAATCGGGCTGAAATTTTGGAATCGTCAAGAAAATCATTTTTGATTTTTCGAAAATTTTTGAAAATCATTTGACTGATTTCGTTATGGACCATGATTCTTAAAACGATTCCGAAATTTCAGCCCGATTGGAACCAAAGAGCTTGAAATAATGGCTTTTAAAGTTCGAACCCAAGTCTGAAATAAGTGCACATTAGAATAATGATTTTTCCAGAAATTAAACGATATAAAGATTTTGTCACTGATTTCGTGTTCGGCAAGGATTCTTATTACGATTCTAAAATTTCAGCCCGATATGTACCATAGAGGCTGAAATAATGGTTTTTAAATTTCGAACCCAAGTCTGAATTTAGTGCCCATTAGATTTTTCCAGAAATGCAACTTTATAAAGATTTTGTGACTGATTTCGTTTTGGACCATGATTCTTATAACGATTCCGAAATAACAGCCCGATTGGTACAATAGAGCCTGAAATAAAGGCTTTTAAAGTTCAAACCCAAGTCTCAAATTAGTGCACATAAGAATAATGTTTTTTCCAGAAATACAACTTATTAAAGATTTTGCGACTGATTTCGTTTTGGACTATAATTCTTATAAGGATTGCAAAATTTCCGCCCGATTGGTACCAAACACCGTGTCACGAGATTTTTATAAATAAAGAAGATTAATAGACGACTTTTTTCGCGAATAAACCCCTCATTAGTTTGACTTTTCTCTCTAGCACTCGTATTTAAAGGCTCCACCTGTATTTAAAAGTTTTTTATATATCAAGTCACCTTATCTTTTTTATTTAAAAGACAGGCTAGCATAAATTTTAATATGTTTGTGATAGCCAAGGATTGCAAACATTTGTCTTTAAATTAAATAGGACACCAATGTCATCATTTTTTTTATATTTACACACAATTTAATTAATTCAATTCGGAGTTCAGTAAGTTTACTATAACATAAGGATGGAGACACATTACGCTATACACATCAAAGAGTTTTGCATAACACCATTTCGCTCGCCAAACAATCCCATAGAGATCTTATTTAATTTACGGAGCGCCATGATCACGCGGCTGTCATCTATCAAGGTGATCGATCCCATACAAAGACATGATATTCCGCGGCAATTCCCCAATTGATCTCCTCTCCTGGGGAAGATTATAGCCAAGACACCTCAACATTTATTCTGCGTCACTTCCAAATAAGCGTTGATGCGTATAGCGTAATGTGTCTTATGCCGGCGCCTGACATGTGTTCAAATAAGTGAACACTTGTTTGAAGACTTTGCTCACACATTTGGTCACTTATGTGTGTCTCTGTCAGATATGTGTTCAAAGATTTGATCACTTCTTTGAGCTCACAGTTTTCAAATAGACCTCACATAACATGGACGACGATTTGGTCGACACAGTTTGCTTATATTATTTATGTGCTAGTAATTATTTATTATGTTATTTCTGTTTTTATGCCCTTTTCGTTTTGGGTCCCATATGTCAGGCTCTCCTTATAATTCAATGAATTCAAACACGCCCTCATTGTTCCACTCCATCGCTAGTTCGCTTGGTTATGGCTTGTTTGTGTACGCACGCGGCACGACAACTCTCCACGGCGACGCTCGCGCTACTGGGCTTCGCGCAGCGTGGCAGGCATGCAAACATTTTGACTTTGATCCCTTTGATGTGCGCCAAAGAAACCGACACGGAACGGCAAAGCGCACTTAAGTGCGCAAATAAGTGAACACAGTATCAAATGCCCGTGCCACACATGTGAACACTTATGTGAACATTTCTTTGAACACATGTCTGGCGCCGGCTTTAGGCTTAGTGATTTTTCATATTATCTTCGAACCTAATAATCACCCACCTATTTGGATAGATACAGGTTTAGTCCTGGTATGGTTAAAAACTGAATTGTGAACAATAAATTTTAACTTGACGTGAAGAAGAAAAAGCTGAAGGATATTTTGCATTCAAACTTTGGCAGTACATATACAAAAATACGACATACGATTGACATTACAAAAAAACGAACCTTTTGAACTACCTCAACATGTGATTAATCTTTTTCCACACAATAATAAGATTGTATAATTTTTATGCAATAACTTATCTACTGCGAAACTAGATTGTAAACACTGTCATAAAATAAAGTAGTTTAAAATGATTGTTTTTCTTTTGATCACACTTTGTAATAATAGAAATAATTGTTTACCTATTCCTTTCTTATAATAATTACAAAACAACAACAAGATTATGAAATACTGTTAAATCAGGGGTGTGTAACCTTCGGCCCGCAGACCGTATAACTCAACTCAAAATTTAATAAATTCAGAAGCAGCTGGTGTTTGCTTTGAACATTTTAAAAATACGAATTTTGGCGTTCAGAGATTTTCGATTTCAGAACACGGAGAAAAATGAGAACGGCTGATTTATTAAAATCCTGTTAGAAACGTGATGGCTCGCCATTTACTAACAAACTATCAGTACATCAAGAATAAATCTAAACACGTGTTCACACAGCTGCGCTTATCGTAATAAATATAAAGACGATATGCGAAAATATCAGAATTTTTATGAACACGTGTTCCGACATCCCGATAATATGTTCGTGTTTTACCGACAGTTTGTTAGGATACCTGTCAATTCATTCGGTATAGAACTGCAGTCCTGTTTTTAATAAATTAGCGATATATTATATAAGTAAGTTTTCTCCGTGGAGGTGTACATTTCGATGGCGGGAGAGGGATCAGGCTTGCCAAGAAAAATTTTAAGTCATCATATATAGTAAATAATCGTGATGGAAAGGTGAAGAACCTTCAAAAAAGATTACATGACCATTCCGACAAGTTAAGAACTGCCATTGACCAAAACAACCCAGAACACGAAATAAACAATCTGTTTCATCACAACTGTGCTCAGACTAATTAAACGATTCACATTGCCGCCAAAATCCAATTTAATGACTTGCAATTTCAACTTCGAAACCTACTCCGAATTGTATCTGTTGCCATTATTTAAAAATCTTCAAAAAACTCTTATCTCTTTGTTGATATTATTTCCAATCGAATAAGATTTATTTAATTAAGCTACGAACCATTTTTACGGTGCAAAATCCCATAAAAAAGAAGTATGTTTTAAATGCGCCAATCGGCCACGGCGGCGATCAATGGTTACAAAGGTACAAAAGACCGATAGGCACTTCGGCACACAAAATTTTTTTAAATCCATATTATAGCGCCTGTGCGTACACGTTCGCCCAATGCGCTGACCCAACGTCTACAGCAGTGCTCTGCAACCGGTATGCCGTGGCACGCTGGTGTGCCGTTAGCCGGATGCAAGTGTGTCTCGATCAAATTCAATTTATTTTACATTTTAAAATATTTCATTATGTATTTAATACACAATGACAAATTATTTTTCATAATGTTGTCTATTTTTCAAAATATAGTAAATAATAATTATTATAACTAAACATTTATTCAATGTTCATCCAGCGCCAGGTGTTAAATGTTGAAAACTGCACAGTGTGCTTTTTACGAAAAAGAATATCCTCGCATTTCCGAGAAAGCAATCTTAACACTACTTCCATCCTCAACAACATATGTACATGAGCAAAGTTTTTCAACGCTTGTATTAATTAAAAATGATTAGCGGTCATGCTTAAAAGGTCTTGTCTCTGAACTTCGGGTTACGCTGTCAAAAATCGAACCGAATATATAACTTTTGTGTTCATTGAAAAAATCGCAGGTATCACATAAATTTATTATTATTTGATAATCATTATTAAGATTGCGTAAAAATAAATATGTTATAGTTATATGTATGTACACTTATCAAATAAAAAACAAAAAATTATTGTAAAATTTGTGTATCAATTTAATACATATATATTTTAGCTATTGGTGTGCCGCGGAATTCTATGAAGAATTTCGGGGTGTCTTAGGTGAGAAAAGGTTGCAGAGCACTGCTCTACAGGATGGTTCCATGATAACTCAACACAGTGACAATTCAACAGTGATATAAAGTCATTATAAACGATGAAAAAAAATTAAACCTAACCTACTTAACCCAGTTAATAAATGTTTTGTTTCATCACTTTCCTTGCCTTTTTATAACTTTTTAAAGATGTGATGAATTATCATTTTGATGAGTTATCCGGTCACCGTAAAGGACACCTTTAATGTGCCATTTTCGATTTGCAGTCGCACGTTTGCGCCAACGTTGGCTCAATGTATTGATCAACAAGCTTTTGAACTACCCACGTAATTTTCTTATTAGTTTAGGGTTTAAAAAAATAGGTTTTTTTCAATTTAACTCCACCCCATCATTTACTGTATTTACGCCTCAGTTCCACTAATGGCCGCCAAAAATAAGCCATGTTACGTATTAACGTACATATCAAAAATAAAATAATATAAATCATCTCTTAAATAAAATATTATTGGTATGTTTTATTTACCTGCCTTAACTGTCTAATTGAAAAGATTATTTTCATCAAACACATCAATTCCAATTACGAAAAGGTCACGCATGTATGCACAAGGAAATTACATTGTCGTTCTTGTTAACAATATATCACATTATTTAAAATACTGGAAACAAGTATTTGATTATAGTGATTGCCGCGAAATTACTTCGCTCTATTTTTTTTTCAAAACATCGTATTATTGCCAAGTGTATATTGTTATAGTATTTAACTTTTAGCGAAAATAAAAATAAGAGACAAGACCCTCAAACATATTTTTTCAAGTTACTACATCAATTTTTTTTCGCAATTGGAGTTGGATATTTTTTTAGGTCAAATTTGAAAAATTAAAATATAAAAAATAAAAATGTTCAGAATGAACATAATTGTGTTTTGGTTCTCTTTTTGATGTAGATCACTAGTTGGCCGCTTGTACTACGAGCTATACAATACAAAACCTGCGGCTATTCATGAAAATATTATAGAGATGGGAACAATAAAAATGTACCTACAGCAAAAGAGAATTTTTCGAAAATCGATGCACTACCAACAATAACCATGGTTCTTGTAAAATACCTCTATTCTCTTAATAAACATATTTTAAATTTAACACAACCCATATATAGTAAATGGTTTTTTTTCAGTTGTAAATTTAAAACACGTTTATTAGTAAAAGGGTTTGTCTTTATTTCTGGACTAGAAACATAGGGAACGTGTCTGTAAGACATTCAGGAAATTAATTTCCATTCTCTTGGTCTCGAAAACTCTCTATTGGTATAAACTGCTAGCTCGCCTCGTTTCTGAACTGGAGGGGCGAACCCATACACAAGCGATATCCATTGAATAACTCTAATCTATATGCTAAATCTGTAGTTCGGACTATCACACTTGTGTCTATAAACAAGTAGTACGTAGCGATCCTCTCAGTATCACCCTGGTGAAAGACAACCATTCAGATTTCTTGAAAGGTTGTTCGAAATGGCTTTAGCCTGTTTGGTGATCCGATCTGAAGGTCCAGGCATTTCCCCCACCTTCCTCTAACCTATCTCCTTCCTCTCCTCACTAATTTCAGCCGAACGACTTACCCTAATTGGGGATATCATAGTCTCAGTGGCTCCAGGCGGTTGGGAGCAGTTGGGACTATTCACATAAAAAGTATCAAATATAACAGATAAGAATGCACTACATAAAAAGTAGCAAATGGAAGAAGTAAGTTGACTGCTTACCACTCGACTAGCAAACTGAAGATTGCGGGCAAAATCCCGGCGTGCGCAAGTAAGTTTGATTAATTTGTATTATTTCACAATTATTTATTTGAAATAATATTTAGTATACTTCCAGCACGTTCCAGAGTGGAGGATACTCTCAGTATCGCCCTGACGTAATAACAACCATTCAGAATTGAAACGTTGCTTTAAATGTCTTTAGCCGTGTTTGGTAACCAGATCTGAATAGCCAGATATTATACTAACTTCCTCTACCCCATCACCTTTTCCTCCCATCTACTTTCAGGCTCACAACATACCCCAATTGGGGTTGCCATAGTCTCACTGGCTCCAAACGGTTGGGAGCAGTTGGGATTCTTCTGCGGTATTCATATATAAAAAAGAAAAGAGCAGGTACTGCAAAGTGGAGTAGATGTTTATATTTGAGATAATGATTAATTTTCATGATGTTTGATAATCTCCGGTTAACACTTTGACATTCCAAGTGCCGCTGATGGTATATATATTTCCGTTGAAACGATACAACAGCATAATCTACTGAGTGTTGTTCCAGCAACTAGCTAAAATGGCAACCCTAAGCAACGTGATTTCTGGTAAGAAAACTGTATA
This sequence comes from Hesperophylax consimilis, assembly GCF_061612785.1. Classification (NCBI taxonomy): domain Eukaryota; kingdom Metazoa; phylum Arthropoda; class Insecta; order Trichoptera; family Limnephilidae; genus Hesperophylax; species Hesperophylax consimilis. The sequence goes on along the minus strand of NC_142861.1, from coordinate 8,631,953 downwards.
ATATATATATTCTCTAAATGCCTTATGTTGTTGTTGAAAGCTTTTCGAACAGTTGGTATAGCTCATGGCTGTATCTAATTGTCAGATACTATATTATTAATGTATTTACTTTGCTAAAACCATTGAAATGTATGTACATATTTGCAGAGTAAATATATATTATACATAGAAACCATGGTTTTTTGTTGTTTGTTTTTGGGGTGTTATGCCGTGTTGCGCTAACTCCTTCTTTAGCCGACGTTTCGGACAGCGTTGCAGTGTCCCTCATCAGGGCAGATCCGAAGATGCACATCTTCACCAACAACACCCCAAAAACAAACAACAAAAATGCTTTTGGCCGTGAAAATCTAAAAACTTACCAGAAACCATGGTTATTATATTACGCGGAAGGCCTGCATAGCTTCCGTAAATACTAAGACCATATGATATTTCGCTTGGTTAAGACATTAGCGTCTTCCTATACGCCGCACAGTGGGCTGAAAATCGGCTTTCATAGACATAGAGACTTGAATTTTCAAGGGTATTTTTTTGGCTAGAAATGGATTTTGCTGATCATTACTATGCTATAAAATGTCGTACGAAGCAATTGCGTGTACAAATGAAGGAGTTATAATTTTTTTAAGAAAAATTTGTATGGCGCTGACATTAAAAATGAGGCTATCTCTGGAATCATAAGGTTGGCCGTTCTATCCTTACATACAGATAATACTACTATTTATTTGTATTTTTTTGACATACTTCATATTGTGGCGCAAGGTGCGATTTTTTTTTTTAAAATCCTCAAAGTTGAAAAAACCCTTTTTAATGTTGATGATTCATTTTAATGCTTAAATGCTTTTGGGCTTGCAGTGTAAATAAAATATTGTAAACTAGACAAAGCATACTCATATGTAAAGCATTTAAGCATTAAAATGAATCTTCAACATAAAAAAGTTTTTTTTTCAACTTTGAGGATTTAAAAAAAAAAAATCACAAGTTTCGCCACAATACGAAGTGTGTCAAAAAAATACAAATAAATAGTAGTATATTTGTGTGTAAGGATATAATGGTCAACCTTATGATTCCAGAGATAGCCTCATTTTTAATGTCAGTTCCATACAAATTTTTCTTAAAAAAATGATGACTCCTTCATTTGTACACGCAATTGCTTCATACAAATTTTTATAGCATAGTAATGATCAGCAGAATCCATTTCTAGCCAAAAAAATACACTTGAAAATTCAAGTCACTATGTCTATGAAAGGCGATTTTCAGCTCACTGTGCACAGTTTTTTGGCTTGGAGTGTAAATAAAATATTGTAAACTAGACAAAGCATACTCATATGTAAAGAATTTAAGCATTAAAATGAATCATCAACAAAAAAAAGATTTTTTTTCCACTTTAGGATTTTTAAAAAAAAAATCGCACCTTGCGCCACAATATGAAGTATGTCAAAAAAATACAAATAAATAGTAGTATTATCTGTGTGTAAGGATAGAACGGCCAACCTTATGATTCCAGAGATAGCCTCATATTTAATGTCAGCGCCATACAAATTTTTCTTAAAAAAATTATAACTCCTTCATTTGTACACGCAATTGCTTCGTACGACATTTTATAGCATAGTAATGATCAGCAGAATCCATTTCTAGCTAAAAAAAATACCCTTGAAGATTCAAGTTTCTATGTCTATGAGAGCCGATTTTCAGCCCACCGTGCGCCGGTTCAGCGTTGGAATGGCCTGATTTAAGGCCGTTATAACTACACAAACGTCGTGGTATTAAGTGAAGTTTTCACTGTTCCCACCTTACCCGCCGCATTATATTTACACTTACACGCAAATACTGCACAAGTGTCTCAACTGTTCTTCGCCGGTGGTAAATGGCATCCGCAATCGAGACATGTTTTGAAGCTAATTAGGGAAATGGGAGAGTGTAGGAGTGTTTGGCGATGTCTCCTGGTTCCACAACATGATATTTAACTCAGAAATCATAAAAAGGAATATCAGCCTTCCTCCCATGAAGAAGGATTATAATACATAGGTGTTTCGTTGTCCGCTTCACATTTCCTATTAAATGCAGGCTTTTCCAATAAGAGGTGTTATCTTGATATCAAAGAAAAATGCCATTTTTTTAAATATAAATGATCGAATGTTTATTTCATTATAAAGAGGAGGTATGCCGTTAATAGTGGAAAATAACATCAGTCAAATGACCACCACAACCACGTCTACAAGACCATATCCGTTTCATGAAATTTTCCATAACCAAATCGCGAAGTGGCTGCCTTATGTCCTCGATAGCCTCACTAATTCCATCTTTGAGGTCTTGAATCGACGCTGGGCTGTTGGCGTAGACCTTCTCTTTCACGTGGCCCCAAAGGAAGAAGTCGCAAGGTGTTAAATCACAAGATCTTGGATAACACGGTCCGGAAACTTTTCCCGTAAAAGATCAATGGTTTCGTTGCTTGTGTGGCACGTAGCGCCGTCTTGTTGAAAGTAAAGAAGCGGGCGTTGAAGAAGCACCTCATAGCTCATGAACGTAAGGATTTTAACACGAATGCTGAAGACATCTGGGTGACTGTTACGATTAATAATTTCATAAAAATTCATTTATGCTGTGTTTACATACCTCCAGGAGTCAATCACTCACAAAATATAAATGAATTCATGGATAAATTATGTGATCTTCGAGGACTACATCACGATGATCATTTTGTCATATCGGGTGATTTCAACTTACCTCAAATTAACTGGTCTTTAAGTAATGGTAATAGTATGCAAATTACGAATGGCTCTAAATCTGAAATTATTTCCAAACTATCTGACACCCTTTCATTTACTGATCTATCACAGTACTGCACCTTTCCAAATAATAATCATACATACCTAGACCTTGTTTTTAGCTCGATCCCTGTAATTGTATCAAATACTGACCAGTATCTCATCCCTGAATGTAAACATCATAAAAGCATTCTTGTTGACATTAACATATCTCTGGAAACTCCTATGGTGGACAACAAACGAACAATCAATCTTTTTAGGAAAGCTAACTTTGAAACAATAAATAACGTCCTCAGTAGTATTGATTGGGATGCAGAATTTTTAAACCTATCAACCAATACTGCTATTGACCGCTTTTATGCAATTTTATATGAAATCATTCGATTAAACGTCCCGTCAAAGGAAGTTCATATTAATAATTCTTATACCTATTGGTTTAGTCCAGCCCTAATAAAACTGACTAAGGAAAAATATAAAGTGTTTAAAATGTGGAAAAGGTGGTCCAATCCTTTAGACTACAATGAATTCTGTATCCTTCGATCAAGGCAAAAGAAATTGTCTAGAGAATGTCTTAAACAATTTATAACAAACGCTGAACTTAATATATCTCGTGACCCTAAAAACTTTTGGTCTTATGTTAAAGGAAAAAGAAATAATTCTGGTTTGCCTCATGTTATGAAACTGGGCGAAGTGACTGCTGAAAATCCATTCGCAATATGTAACCTGTTCTCACAGCATTTCGTGTCCACCTTTAATTACAACACTATTTCCGATGTACACTCTACCAACTATCATTTTGACAATCAAGTTAATATCTCCTCGGTATCAGTTTCAAAACAAAAAATAGAAAAAATAATCGATACTATTTCTAGCTCACTGGGTGCGGGTAGTGATAAAATTCCGGCTTTCTTTATCAAAATGTGTAGCAAGGTAATCTCGAAGCCCCTATTATTGCTCTTTCAATCCTCATTGAAAGAAGGTATCTTTCCTGATCGTTGGAAGAGTGCTCTCATCACACCTGTTTTTAAGTCTGGGGCTAAAAATGATGTCCAGAACTATCGACCGATATCTAAATTACCAATCTTTATTAAAATTTTTGAAAAAAATGTTCATGAACAACTATATAACTGCATCGAGTCTGTAATACTCGTGAACCAACATGGCTTTATGAAAAACAGATCAGTTGTATCTAATCTTGCCATTTTCATTGAAAATATTACTAAATCAATGGATGATCAAATCCAAGTTGACGTAATCTATACAGACTTCTCAAAAGCGTTTGATAAAATTGACCACAGTCTTCTTTTGTCCAAATTACTAGCTTTGGGAATTCATGGGGATTTATATAGATGGTTAGTCTCCTATCTTAATGGGCGCACTCAGGGAGTAACAATAAATGGCTTCATCTCTGAGATTGTAAATATATCCTCAGGTGTGCCCCAAGGATCTCACCTGGGACCGTTACTGTTTATAATTTTCATCAACGACATTATAAAATGCTTCAATTATGCAAATGTTCTACTTTTCGCTGATGATATGAAAATATTCCTGCCTATTAATTCTATAATTGACTGCTTTAAACTACAAGAAGATCTGTATAGGCTTAATGATTATTGTATCCGCAATCGTCTCAACATGAACACTTCTAAATGTTATGTAATTACCTTCACTAGAAATTAAATTAAGTTTGACCATAATTATCATATAGCTGGCCAACTACTCAAAAAAGTTACACAAATTCGTGATCTAGGTGTTATACTTGACAGTAAACTTACATTTGAGGCTCATATTGATATGATTGTTAAGAAAGCCCTTAGAATGCTAGGATTCTTATTCCGTATTGGAAAAGAATTAAATAATATCATAACACTTAAAATATTGTATTTTTCTTATGTTCGCAGTCATCTTGAATTCGCTTCTCCCATATGGAATCCTCAATATAATATTTACATAAATCGCATTGAAGCCATCCAAAGAAAATTTGTCCATCATTTAATTTCAAATTAAATTCAAACCTTGACGTAAACAGCTCGATGGACCTTTATGGACTTAAGCCATTAAAAACTAGAAGAAACTCCGCAGATATAATATATCTCCATAAAATTATCAATGGCTTTATTGATTGTTCTCCCCTTCTGTCTGAAATTAATTTTAGAGTCCCGAGCGTTAGAACTAGAGAAAAATCACTTTTTCATCTCCATAAATGTTCTACTAATATCAGACAAAATGCGTTTATATTCAGAGCCTGTAGTATATTTAATAAGAATTTTAATCATATGGACATATTCACAAGTAATTTAGGAACCTTTAAAAGATATGTAATAACTAACATTAAATAATTTTAAATATTCTACTGGAAGTTATCATGTTGTTGCTTTGAATCCTTTCCAGTTACTTACCTTCCAATTTATACTCATATGTTCAATTTAGTTGTAGGTATACATTTATTATATTGTAATTATTGCTATTGTGTAGTGCTTTTATTGATTGCTGCTGTGTTGAAATTTTACAATACATTATGTTTTGAATTTCAGCTGGTTATTAGTATATCAGTTAAATTTAAATTTTTGAAATTTAGCTGGTTATTAGTATATCAGTTAACTTTAAATTTTAATTTATTTGTGTTCCTAGATCTGTTATTATTTTTTATTTATTATTTACAATATTGTATTTTTTGTAAATCTCTAAGGCCACGGGTACAGAACCCTTAGTTTTTTGTTTTAATATTCTTTATTATTATTATAATTTTAAGTGAAAATCTGTTATTGGATTTTATCTTTATTATTTAGTTTGTTCTTATATATGTAAATAATCTGTTGATTTTCCCAAATAAATAAAATAAAATAAAATAAAAGTAAACGTTGTCCAGATCAATACCATACAATTTCGGCCATAAAAAAATCATTTTATGGCCGGAATTAAATACACATAACACCTCTTATTGGAAAACCCTACATATCTATGTATTGTATGTTGCACTTCCAACAGCTGCATTTGCCTCCCGAGGTGAAATTCTTGCGTTAATTATTTTTCTACAACTTGTATCCATATTAAGTAGTTGTTGACTGAAAGTAACAAACAAATTAAATAGGTATGTTTGTTTTATTCCAGTATTTATTTTTATTTTATTTATTTAATACATGTTACATTGTTTAGAAATTTACATAAAGTAGATATAATGAATCACCATACTAGGCGGCTGCCTGTTTCATGGTGACCAATTGAGTGTAATTACTTTGTATGAAATATGAAATCTAGTGTAAACATATGAAATAAGTAACTATAGATGAAGCTAAAATTTTGGAAAAATTGTAATAAAAAGTAGAAGATAGAAATTAGAAAGGAGAAATAAGTAAATTAGCATTAGATTGTAAAAATGTACATAATTATATATATAATTTTTAATATGTGTGCATGCAAGCACACATGTGTATATAGCAGCAGACACACCTATATACATATAACAACACATGTATACATACACCCATATGACGCATCCTCACGCATATAAACAATATATACACCTCTATCTGAGTACTTGGAATAGGCTACTAACACTATAACAATCGCACATCAAAAAATTCCCGAGCGCTTTCCTGAAACTGTCGTATTTGGCTATTGATTTTATTTCTAACGTTAAATTATTGAATATTTTTGGAGCAAGAAAGTTAAATTGTCTTTGTGCCATTGAGGTTTTTAGTATTCTTCATTGTCTTCTTTGTGAGCATTGCAAGCAGCGATAATTCAGGAAGTACTTTACTAAATAAGCTGACCCATAGCATCAACAATTTTGCCGTGGATTTCTATAAGGTAATATCATAAAAAGGCAAAACATCTCAGGGTAATTCTGAAACACCAACTATGAAAAACATTCTCACTGTAGTGAACTACTAATTCAGAAATGCCAACTATGAAATATCTCGTGGTAGTGAACTATTCTGGAATGCCAACTATGAAATATCTCGTGGTAGTGAACTATTCTGGAATGCCAACTATGAAATATCTCGTGGTAGTGAACTATTCTGGAATGCCGACTATAAAATATCTCGTGGTAGTGAACTATTCTGGAATGCCGACTTTGAAATATCTCGTGGTAGTGAACTATTCTGGAATGCCGACTATGAAATATCTCGTGGTAGTGAACTATTCTGGAATGCCGACTATGAAATATCTCGTGGTAGTGAACTATTCTGGAATGCCAACTATGAAATATCTCGTGGTAGTGAACTATTCTGGAATGCCGACTATGAAATATCTCGTGGTAGTGAACTATTCTGGAATGCCAACTATGAAATATCTCGTGGTAGTGAACTATTCTGGAATGCCAACTATGAAATATCTCGTGGTAGTGAACTATTCTGGAATGCCAACTATGAAATATCTCGTGGTAGTGAACTATTCTGGAATGCCAACAATGAAATATCTCGTGGTAGTGAACTATTCTGGAATGCCGACTATGAAAAACATTCTCACTGTAGTGAACTACTAATTCTGGAATGCCAACGATGAAATATCTCGTGGTAGTGAACTATTCTGGAATGCCAACTATGAAATAAAAAACATTCTCACTGTAGTGAACTACTAATTCTGGAATGCCAACTATGAAATATCTCGTGGTAGTGAACTATTCTGGAATGCCAACTATGAAATATCTCGTGGTAGTGAACTATTCTGGAATGCCGACTATGAAATATCTCGTGGTAGTGAACTATTCTGGGACGCCAACTATGAAATATCTCGTGGTAGTGAACTATTCTGGAATGCCGACTATGAAAAACATTCTCACTGTAGTGAACTACTAATTCTGGAATGCCAACTATGAAATATCTCGTGGTAGTGAACTATTCTGGAATGCCAACTATGAAATAAAAAACATTCTCACTGTAGTGAACTACTAATTCTGGAATGCCAACTATGAAATATCTCGTGGTAGTGAACTATTCTGGAATGCCAACTATGAAATACCTCGTGGTAGTGAACTATTCTGGAATGCCGACTATGAAATATCTCGTGGTAGTGAACTATTCTGGAATGCCGACTATGAAATATCTCGTGGTAGTGAACTATTCTGGAATGCCAACTATAAAATATCTCGTGGTAGTGAACTATTCTGGAATGCCAACTATGAAATAAAAAACATTCTCACTGTAGTGAACTACTAATTCTGGAATGCCAACTATGAAATATCTCGTGGTAGTGAACTATTCTGGAATGCCAACTATGAAATATCTCGTGGTAGTGAACTATTCTGGAATGCCGACTATGAAATATCTCGTGGTAGTGAACTATTCTGGAATGCCGACTATGAAATATCTCGTGGTAGTGAACTATTCTGGAATGCCGACTATGAAATATCTCGTGGTAGTGAACTATTCTGGAATGCCGACTATGAAATATCTCGTGGTAGTGAACTATTCTGGAATGCCGACTATGAAATATCTCGTGGTAGTGAACTATTCTGGAATGCCGACTATGAAATATCTCGTGGTAGTGAACTATTCTGGAATGCCGACTATGAAAAACATTCTCACTGTAGTGAACTACTAATTCTGGAATGCCAACTATGAAATATCTCGTGGTAGTGAACTATTCTGGAATGCCAACTATGAAATAAAAAACATTCTCACTGTAGTGAACTACTAATTCTGGAATGCCAACTATGAAATATCTCGTGGTAGTGAACTATTCTGGAATGCCAACTATGAAATACCTCGTGGTAGTGAACTATTCTGGAATGCCGACTATGAAATATCTCGTGGTAGTGAACTATTCTGGAATGCCGACTATGAAATATCTCGTGGTAGTGAACTATTCTGGAATGCCAACTATAAAATATCTCGTGGTAGTGAACTATTCTGGAATGCCAACTATGAAATAAAAAACATTCTCACTGTAGTGAACTACTAATTCTGGAATGCCAACTATGAAATATCTCGTGGTAGTGAACTATTCTGGAATGCCAACTATGAAATATCTCGTGGTAGTGAACTATTCTGGAATGCCGACTATGAAATATCTCGTGGTAGTGAACTATTCTGGAATGCCGACTATGAAATATCTCGTGGTAGTGAACTATTCTGGAATGCCGACTATGAAATATCTCTTGGGGGAGTGAACTATTCTGGAATGCCGACTATGAAATATCTCGTGGTAGTGAACTATTCTGGAATGCCGACTATGAAATATCTCGTGGTAGTGAACTATTCTGGAATGCCGACTATGAAATATCTCGTGGTAGTGAACTATTCTGGAATGCCGACTATGAAATATCTCGTGGTAGTGAACTATTATGGAATGCCGACTATGAAATATCTCGTGGTAGTGAACTATTCTGGAATGCCGACTATGAAATATCTCGTGGTAGTGAACTATTCTGGAATGCCGACTATGAAATATCTCGTGGTAGTGAACTATTCTGGAATGCCGACTATGAAATATCTCGTGGTAGTGAACTATTCTGGAATGCCGACTATGAAATATCCCGTGGTAGTGAACTATTCTGGAATGCCGACTATGAAATATCTCGTAGTAGCGAACTATTCTGGAATGCCGACTATGAAATATCTCGTGGTAGTGAACTATTCTGGAATACCGACTATGAAATATCTCGTGGTAGTGAACTATTCTGAAATGCCGACTATGAAATATCTCGTGGTAGTGAACTATTCTGGAATGCCGACTATGAAATATCTCGTGGTAGTGAACTATTCTGGAATGCCGACTATGAAATATCTCGTGGTAGTGAACTATTCTGGAATGCCGACTATGAAATATCTCCTGGTAGTGAACTATTCTGGATTGCAAACTTTGTAAATAATATCTCATGTATCATCTAGTGAACTATTCTGGAATGCCGACTATGAAATATCTCGTGGTAGTGAAAGAGTTCTGGATTGCAAACTTTGTAAATAATATCTCATGTATCTTCTAGTGAACGATTCTGGAATGACGACTTTGAAATATCTCGTGATAGTGAACAATTCTGGATTGCAAACTTTGTAAATAATATCTCATGTATCATCTAGTGAACTATTCTGGAATGCCGACTATGAAATATCTCGTGGTAGTGAACTATTCTGGATTGCAAACTTTGTAAATAATATCTCATGTATCATCTAGTGAACTATTCTGGAATGCCGACTATGAAATATCTCGTGGTAGTGAACTATTCTGGAATGCCGACTATGAAATATCTCGTGGTAGTGAACTATTCTGGAATGCCGACTATGAAATATCTCGTGGTAGTGAACTATTCTGGAATGCCGACTATGAAATATCCCGTGGTAGTGAACTATTCTGGAATGCCGACTATGAAATATCTCGTGGTAGTGAACTATTCTGGAATGCCGACTATGAAATATCTCGTGGTAGTGAACTATTCTGGAATGCCGACTATGAAATATCTCGTGGTAGTGAACTATTCTGGAATGCCGACCTTGAAATATCTCGTGGTAGTGAACTATTCTGGAATGCCGACTATGAAATATCTCGTGGTAGTGAACTATTCTGGAATGCCAACTATGAAATATCTCGTGGTAGTGAACTATTCTGGAATGCCAACTATGAAATAAAAAACATTCTCACTGTAGTGAACTACTAATTCTGGAATGCCAACTATGAAATATCTCGTGGTAGTGAACTATTCTGGAATGCCGACCTTGAAATATCTCGTGGTAGTGAACTATTCTGGAATGCCGACTATGAAATATCTCGTGGTAGTGAACTATTCTGGAATGCCGACTATGAAATATCTCGTGGTAGTGAACTATTCTGGAATGCCGACTATGAAATATCTCGTGGTAGTGAACTATTCTGGATTGCAAACTTTGTAAATAATATCTCATGTATCATCTAGTGAACTATTCTGGAATGCCGACTATGAAATATCTCGTGGTAGTGAAAGAGTTCTGGATTGCAAACTTTGTAAATAATATCTCATGTATCTTCTAGTGAACGATTCTGGAATGACGACTTTGAAATATCTCGTGGTAGTGAACAATTCTGGATTGCAAACTTTGTAAATAATATCTCATGTATCATCTAGTGAACTATTCTGGAATGCCGACTATGAAATATCTCATGGTAGTGAACTATTCTGGATTGCAAACTTTGTAAATAATATCTCATGTATCATCTAGTGAACTATTCTGGAATGCCGACTATGAAATATCTCGTGGTAGTGAAAGAGTTCTGGATTGCAAACTTTGTAAATAATATCTCATGTATCATCTAGTGAACTATTCTGGAATGCCGACTATGAAATATCTCTTGGGGGAGTGAACTATTCTGGAATGCCGACTATGAAATATCTCGTGGTAGTGAACTATTCTGGAATGCCGACTATGAAATATCTCGTGGTAGTGAACTATTCTGGAATGCCGACTATGAAATATCTCGTGGTAGTGAACTATTCTGGAATGCCGACTATGAAATATCTCGTGGTAGTGAACTATTATGGAATGCCGACTATGAAATATCTCGTGGTAGTGAACTATTCTGGAATGCCGACTATGAAATATCTCGTGGTAGTGAACTATTCTGGAATGCCGACTATGAAATATCTCGTGGTAGTGAACTATTCTGGAATGCCGACTATGAAATATCTCGTGGTAGTGAACTATTCTGGAATGCCGACTATGAAATATCCCGTGGTAGTGAACTATTCTGGAATGCCGACTATGAAATATCTCGTAGTAGTGAACTATTCTGGAATGCCGACTATGAAATATCTCGTGGTAGTGAACTATTCTGGAATACCGACTATGAAATATCTCGTGGTAGTGAACTATTCTGAAATGCCGACTATGAAATATCTCGTGGTAGTGAACTATTCTGGAATGCCGACTATGAAATATCTCGTGGTAGTGAACTATTCTGGAATGCCGACTATGAAATATCTCGTGGTAGTGAACTATTCTGGAATGCCGACTATGAAATATCTCCTGGTAGTGAACTATTCTGGATTGCAAACTTTGTAAATAATATCTCATGTATCATCTAGTGAACTATTCTGGAATGCCGACTATGAAATATCTCGTGGTAGTGAAAGAGTTCTGGATTGCAAACTTTGTAAATAATATCTCATGTATCTTCTAGTGAACGATTCTGGAATGACGACTTTGAAATATCTCGTGATAGTGAACAATTCTGGATTGCAAACTTTGTAAATAATATCTCATGTATCATCTAGTGAACTATTCTGGAATGCCGACTATGAAATATCTCGTGGTAGTGAACTATTCTGGATTGCAAACTTTGTAAATAATATCTCATGTATCATCTAGTGAACTATTCTGGAATGCCGACTATGAAATATCTCGTGGTAGTGAACTATTCTGGAATGCCGACTATGAAATATCTCGTGGTAGTGAACTATTCTGGAATGCCGACTATGAAATATCTCGTGGTAGTGAACTATTCTGGAATGCCGACTATGAAATATCCCGTGGTAGTGAACTATTCTGGAATGCCGACTATGAAATATCTCGTGGTAGTGAACTATTCTGGAATGCCGACTATGAAATATCTCGTGGTAGTGAACTATTCTGGAATGCCGACTATGAAATATCTCGTGGTAGTGAACTATTCTGGAATGCCGACCTTGAAATATCTCGTGGTAGTGAACTATTCTGGAATGCCGACTATGAAATATCTCGTGGTAGTGAACTATTCTGGAATGCCAACTATGAAATATCTCGTGGTAGTGAACTATTCTGGAATGCCAACTATGAAATAAAAAACATTCTCACTGTAGTGAACTACTAATTCTGGAATGCCAACTATGAAATATCTCGTGGTAGTGAACTATTCTGGAATGCCGACCTTGAAATATCTCGTGGTAGTGAACTATTCTGGAATGCCGACTATGAAATATCTCGTGGTAGTGAACTATTCTGGAATGCCGACTATGAAATATCTCGTGGTAGTGAACTATTCTGGAATGCCGACTATGAAATATCTCGTGGTAGTGAACTATTCTGGAATGCCGACTATGAAATATCTCGTGGTAGTGAACTATTCTGGAATGCCGACTATGAAATATCTCGTGGTAGTGAACTATTCTGGAATGCCGACTATGAAATATCTCCTGGTAGTGAACTATTCTGGATTGCAAACTTTGTAAATAATATCTCATGTATCATCTAGTGAACTATTCTGGAATGCCGACTATGAAATATCTCGTGGTAGTGAAAGAGTTCTGGATTGCAAACTTTGTAAATAATATCTCATGTATCTTCTAGTGAACGATTCTGGAATGACGACTTTGAAATATCTCGTGATAGTGAACAATTCTGGATTGCAAACTTTGTAAATAATATCTCATGTATCATCTAGTGAACTATTCTGGAATGCCGACTATGAAATATCTCGTGGTAGTGAACTATTCTGGATTGCAAACTTTGTAAATAATATCTCATGTATCATCTAGTGAACTATTCTGGAATGCCGACTATGAAATATCTCGTGGTAGTGAACTATTCTGGAATGCCGACTATGAAATATCTCGTGGTAGTGAACTATTCTGGAATGCCGACTATGAAATATCTCGTGGTAGTGAACTATTCTGGAATGCCGACTATGAAATATCCCGTGGTAGTGAACTATTCTGGAATGCCGACTATGAAATATCTCGTGGTAGTGAACTATTCTGGAATGCCGACTATGAAATATCTCGTGGTAGTGAACTATTCTGGAATGCCGACTATGAAATATCTCGTGGTAGTGAACTATTCTGGAATGCCGACCTTGAAATATCTCGTGGTAGTGAACTATTCTGGAATGCCGACTATGAAATATCTCGTGGTAGTGAACTATTCTGGAATGCCAACTATGAAATATCTCGTGGTAGTGAACTATTCTGGAATGCCAACTATGAAATAAAAAACATTCTCACTGTAGTGAACTACTAATTCTGGAATGCCAACTATGAAATATCTCGTGGTAGTGAACTATTCTGGAATGCCGACCTTGAAATATCTCGTGGTAGTGAACTATTCTGGAATGCCGACTATGAAATATCTCGTGGTAGTGAACTATTCTGGAATGCCGACTATGAAATATCTCGTGGTAGTGAACTATTCTGGAATGCCGACTATGAAATATCTCGTGGTAGTGAACTATTCTGGATTGCAAACTTTGTAAATAATATCTCATGTATCATCTAGTGAACTATTCTGGAATGCCGACTATGAAATATCTCGTGGTAGTGAAAGAGTTCTGGATTGCAAACTTTGTAAATAATATCTCATGTATCTTCTAGTGAACGATTCTGGAATGACGACTTTGAAATATCTCGTGGTAGTGAACAATTCTGGATTGCAAACTTTGTAAATAATATCTCATGTATCATCTAGTGAACTATTCTGGAATGCCGACTATGAAATATCTCATGGTAGTGAACTATTCTGGATTGCAAACTTTGTAAATAATATCTCATGTATCATCTAGTGAACTATTCTGGAATGCCGACTATGAAATATCTCGTGGTAGTGAAAGAGTTCTGGATTGCAAACTTTGTAAATAATATCTCATGTATCATCTAGTGAACTATTCTGGAATGCCGACTATGAAATATCTCTTGGGGGAGTGAACTATTCTGGAATGCCGACTATGAAATATCTCGTGGTAGTGAACTATTCTGGAATGCCGACTATGAAATATCTCGTGGTAGTGAACTATTCTGGAATGCCGACTATGAAATATCTCGTGGTAGTGAACTATTCTGGAATGCCGACTATGAAATATCTCGTGGTAGTGAACTATTATGGAATGCCGACTATGAAATATCTCGTGGTAGTGAACTATTCTGGAATGCCGACTATGAAATATCTCGTGGTAGTGAACTATTCTGGAATGCCGACTATGAAATATCTCGTGGTAGTGAACTATTCTGGAATGCCGACTATGAAATATCTCGTGGTAGTGAACTATTCTGGAATGCCGACTATGAAATATCCCGTGGTAGTGAACTATTCTGGAATGCCGACTATGAAATATCTCGTAGTAGTGAACTATTCTGGAATGCCGACTATGAAATATCTCGTGGTAGTGAACTATTCTGGAATACCGACTATGAAATATCTCGTGGTAGTGAACTATTCTGAAATGCCGACTATGAAATATCTCGTGGTAGTGAACTATTCTGGAATGCCGACTATGAAATATCTCGTGGTAGTGAACTATTCTGGAATGCCGACTATGAAATATCTCGTGGTAGTGAACTATTCTGGAATGCCGACTATGAAATATCTCCTGGTAGTGAACTATTCTGGATTGCAAACTTTGTAAATAATATCTCATGTATCATCTAGTGAACTATTCTGGAATGCCGACTATGAAATATCTCGTGGTAGTGAAAGAGTTCTGGATTGCAAACTTTGTAAATAATATCTCATGTATCTTCTAGTGAACGATTCTGGAATGACGACTTTGAAATATCTCGTGATAGTGAACAATTCTGGATTGCAAACTTTGTAAATAATATCTCATGTATCATCTAGTGAACTATTCTGGAATGCCGACTATGAAATATCTCGTGGTAGTGAACTATTCTGGATTGCAAACTTTGTAAATAATATCTCATGTATCATCTAGTGAACTATTCTGGAATGCCGACTATGAAATATCTCGTGGTAGTGAACTATTCTGGAATGCCGACTATGAAATATCTCGTGGTAGTGAACTATTCTGGAATGCCGACTATGAAATATCTCGTGGTAGTGAACTATTCTGGAATGCCGACTATGAAATATCCCGTGGTAGTGAACTATTCTGGAATGCCGACTATGAAATATCTCGTGGTAGTGAACTATTCTGGAATGCCGACTATGAAATATCTCGTGGTAGTGAACTATTCTGGAATGCCGACTATGAAATATCTCGTGGTAGTGAACTATTCTGGAATGCCGACCTTGAAATATCTCGTGGTAGTGAACTATTCTGGAATGCCGACTATGAAATATCTCGTGGTAGTGAACTATTCTGGAATGCCAACTATGAAATATCTCGTGGTAGTGAACTATTCTGGAATGCCAACTATGAAATAAAAAACATTCTCACTGTAGTGAACTACTAATTCTGGAATGCCAACTATGAAATATCTCGTGGTAGTGAACTATTCTGGAATGCCGACCTTGAAATATCTCGTGGTAGTGAACTATTCTGGAATGCCGACTATGAAATATCTCGTGGTAGTGAACTATTCTGGAATGCCGACTATGAAATATCTCGTGGTAGTGAACTATTCTGGAATGCCGACTATGAAATATCTCGTGGTAGTGAACTATTCTGGATTACAAACTTTGTAAATAATATCTCATGTATCATCTAGTGAACTATTCTGGAATGCCGACTATGAAATATCTCGTGGTAGTGAAAGAGTTCTGGATTGCAAACTTTGTAAATAATATCTCATGTATCTTCTAGTGAACGATTCTGGAATGACGACTTTGAAATATCTCGTGGTAGTGAACAATTCTGGATTGCAAACTTTGTAAATAATATCTCATGTATCATCTAGTGAACTATTCTGGAATGCCGACTATGAAATATCTCATGGTAGTGAACTATTCTGGATTGCAAACTTTGTAAATAATATCTCATGTATCATCTAGTGAACTATTCTGGAATGCCGACTATGAAATATCTCGTGGTAGTGAAAGAGTTCTGGATTGCAAACTTTGTAAATAATATCTCATGTATCTTCTAGTGAACGATTCTGGAATGACGACTTTGAAATATCTCGTGGTAGTGAACAATTCTGGATTGCAAACTTTATAAATAATATCTCATGTATCATCTAGTGTACTATTCTGGAATGCCGACTATGAAATATCTCATGATAGTGAAATATTCTAGTTAGCAAATTTTAAATAATATCCCATGGTAGTGAACTCTTCTGGAATGCAAACTCTGAAATTCTCTTCATAGTAAGTTAAGAATTCTAAAACTCCAACATCTAACAAATTTACTATTGTTTTTTTATTAATATTATCAATACTACATATGAACAGTGATGGTTTGATTAATTTTATTACACAATGTTTGGAAGGCTATCATTTCTAACTAATGTCTAGTAACTATAATAGGTAGGTAGATATATTGTTGGCTAATATTGATTGTATTGCAGGTGACCTCCAAGCTCAATGATCATGATGGCAAGAACCTCATTGCGTCCCCGATGTCGGCACATATGCTGCTGGCCATGATGTCTCTAGGCGCCAAAGGAAAAACTCTTGACGAGCTGAACAAGGGTCTGTACCTGACCGACTCTGGCTTTGTGAGTATTCCTGATTATCCTATCCAAGAACTTCACCCTAAATGTAATAATATAACAAAAAATAAATTAAGTAAAGAAGAAGATTTGGATGAACCGCTGCAAATTGAGCCATAACGTCAAAGAAGATGATTCCTCAACATCTTGTCCTGAAACTGTCATCAACTGAAACATTGATTGATTACTTTCCCATTCCTCGGATTCATCAACAGACTTTATCTCGCTGTCACCCTCTAAAGTAATTGATTATTTGTCTTTCAGATATCATCCAGGCCCTGTCAAATAAATTGACTGTTCAAATTATGACTACCCACGAATTACATTGATTAAGTTCCCTATTTAATTACTATATCTTCTGAGACATCATTTTGACCAATCTGTCATATGAACTGTTCATTTATTGACCTAAGACCTAGATACCTATTTTTTCACAGTTGTTTTGTCTTGACCACTCTGTCATATGAATTAAATGATTACCTGCCTTCTCCAGAACAAACTAGCCTACAAACAGGAGATGGAAATGCTGAATGGCTTCCAGAAAGTCACCGTGGTCTCGGCGAACAAGGTGTACGTCAAGAAGGGACCCCAATACACGCTGGCCCCCGCCTTCATGAAGGACGCTAAAGATTCCTTCAAAACCGAAGTGGAAAACATCGACTTCACCCAAAAAACTTCTGCAGTTGCCAAGATAAACTCTTGGGTGAGATAAATCAGCTAACATATTACAAAAACAGATTTTTTCCTAACAAACACAACATTGCTGCAGTATTATTTATATTTTTACTATGATTCTGGATTGATTGGAAGGAATTGGCAATAAGCTGGCCTTTAACTTTCACATCCCTGAAAGTAAAAATCATGTATACAAAGGGGGTAACGTGCACAAACTTCGGTAGGTGATTCTATATGATAGTACAAGAAAATAATTTAAAAAAAAATTTCGAAATACCAACTTTTTAAGATTGTTTCAGGAAAAAATAATATTCTCGTAATTAAGATGATGACAATGAGCTGTAGAATCACCTCCCAAGGTTAGTGCACTTTACCCCTGTATATTGCGGAACAATTGTTAATCTTAAAATACCTTTTTCCAATTTTTTTTAATGCCTACCGATTTAACCGGATATCGTCCATCTTCAGCCAGCTCTCGATCATTAAACAAAGATAGAACAAAATTGAGCATAACTCAAATACATATTATTGTAGCTTTTTCCAGTAAAATGCATTCTTTTCTTGTGAATTTTTCTTTTTTTGTTAACGAGATCTGATTAATACTTTTTAAATACAATGTTAGGTTGATTATTAAGTATGTAATGATCACTGAGTGTCTGGTGCAATTTGTTGGAAGCACCCTCCCCAATATAGAATCCATTGAAATGCTTGGAGTATATAAGTATATCAGACCAGCTCAAGCATCGGAACTCTATAGAAGAATCTGGAGCACAAGAAACTGGGTGTCTTCTGTAGGACTAGCAGATTCCTCAATAGTGACTAGCTGCTAACCCTATATAAATATCAAGTACGCCAAACAACTGAATTTGGGAACCACAATACTCGATATACCTACTTGATTCTGTGCAAAGGAGGACGGTCCGTCTGATAGACAATCAGTTGTTAACAGACCGATTGTCATCTCTAATGCACAGACGCAATGTGGGCATATTGAGTCTGTTCCACTAGTATTTTAATGGAGCCTGTTCTAAACTCGATGTCCACAAGTGTAACACCTGTTCACGGTTGATGTTGGCTTCATGAAAACAGGCCGCTTCTTCGGATCGTTTTTGTGTAAAACGATAAGAGCTACCGGCATCTGTTTTTTCTTCCTTCATATAATCCGGACCTCTTCAAGACCCACATTAATAAATCCTTTCCTAGAGCCCTTACCTTAACCCGCCTCACAACGTTGCCCAATCGGGTGGCGACATTGCTCCCCTGCCTTTACACTTTACAGACAGTAACGCTCTTGTGAGGTGTCGCATAAACAATAAAGTATTCTGTTCCTCTGTTTAGGTTGAGGAAAAGACCAAAAAGACTATTAAGAACTTGATTGCACCCACCGATTTGGACACTCAAACCGATCTACTACTTGTGAATACTATGTACTTCAAGGTTGGTTAACTCAGATCATGTAGAGCAAGGTTGCAGTACTCCCACCGCATGGAAGCCATTTGTTCAGTTATAACACTCACATGGGGGGAGATCTGTAACTTGAAATATATATAATTATTTTCTCATATTTAACCCATTCCCTCCGAGCCGCTACAATTTAAGGCAGATATCTTAGAATGCCTTCCCTAATATCATTTTTATAACATCAATAAATGCAGGACAAGTTTGCACAACAATTAATTCAGTTGCTTGGTCAGTTTCAGTTTAAAATCTTTCGATGGGATTGGTTAATATCACCAGTATCCCCAAGTGTGTTTTGTGTTATTGTTTATTGCTTAGATCTGAAAACATATAATAAAAAGCATGATTTGTTTTGTTTGTATCGCAGGGCGAATGGAAGAATAAGTTCAACCCGGATAAAACAAAGAAAGACACTTTCTACAACAGCAAAAACGAGAAGACCACCGTTGACATGATGCACAATATACAAAAGATAAATTATGTAGATAGCGCTGATTTGAAAGCAAAGGTAATGTTATGTATTCATATTATTAATTATTTAATTATAACGATCTCTGTGGCAGAGCGATTTGATCCTTCTCTCCAGACCCAGAAGTGGCGGGATGGAATCCTGGTTTTATGTTTAGGTTACACGTCATAACATCGCCTGGTTATGCAGCGTTCTGAGGCGGATGAAGGTAGGGGTTATAGGAAGGGATTCATAGCTCCTCTAAGCACTTAGGCAGTAAGCTCCATGCTTTACCTTGACAGTAAGTACATAGTCCCTTTTATATGGCACACCAGGGTTGTCTCCTGGTTCCACAACGAGCTCATCTTCTTCCCAGCAAGTGATTAATTGGAACTATACTTAGATTGGTGTTTCTGTATCAGATTTACGTACCTTCAACTCTCAACAACTGCATATTATGTCGCCCGAGGTGACAGTATACTGTTAGTAGTTCTTCTTGATCAGCGTGTCTGGTTTGTTTAATGAATAAGATTCAATAATCTATTTTTCGTGAAAACTCAATTAATCATTTTATATTATTAATCCTCAGGTCGTGGAGCTGCCTTTTGAAGGTGGCGAGGTGTCCATGTTTTTCGTTCTGCCCAACAAGATCGATGGTCTCGCAGCCGTCCAGGAGAAAATGTATAATGAATACAACAACCAAGGTTCCATGAATAACATTAAATTTGAATCAGAATGGGTCGATGTGTCCCTGCCCAAGTTCCAAATTACGAACACTATCAACGTGAAAGATGTCCTGTCCAAGGTGAGATTTATTCATTAAACGAACTTCAGATTCCGGTACATTCCGGAGTGGGATGATTATTTAGTATACTCCACAAAGTGTTCCGGTCCGAACACATTACTCTTCAGTCCGCAGGCAATCGGGTCCTGCTAAAATTCTCTTTTACAAAGTCAATTCATCTCTTCCTCGGACTGACTCTGGTGCGCTTCCTCTGGGGCACCTACTCAGAATCACGACTTTGACTGTTGGATTTTTTTTTACATGGTTTAATTTGGGAGGAGGGTATCGGTACCGTTACCACGGGAGCCAATCGTCGGATAACCAATACCGCTGCCATAGGACACTCCAAGTGATTCGCTATGTTTGGTGATTTAGCGAGGGTTGGCGGGGTGTAAGGTTTGTCCAAAACTTGATAAAGGATGGGCCGGATCAAATAGGCTGGTTGAGGGAGACCCTTTGACCTCTCCAGCCGAACTCTCTCGACCCAACACTCACTCAACGTCACTCCTGACATACTGACCCCCAGATTCCTACCCACCACCCCTCATACCTTTTTCCTTCCCAGAACTTAAAATTACCCTCCACACAGCATCCCCAGAGATGACAAGGCCCTGAGGGAAATTATTATCCTTGTGTGGAGTTGATATTTAGTATTTCACTGGGAGTTTTTTTTTCAACGACTGCAAATTTTTTTCTTGGTTGTAGGTTATGTAGCAAGTGAACTTTCACTACAAAGTTTCAAAAATATACCATATATTCATAAGCATTCAACTAACCTAACACTTTCACTGTCACCAGCTCGGTATGGGGACCATGTTCGCCGACGATGCAGATTTCGGAGGTCTCCTTACCAACTCTACTCCACTGAAAGTCAGCAAGGCCATCCAGAAGGCGTATATAGACTTGAACGAGAAGGGAGTTACAGCAGGCGCTGCCTCTGGTATGTCTAAACAAAGAGTCATAGCAAATGTAATGTTCATGTGTTTGAGAAGTTATTTTCACATTTTGTATATATTATCCAGATAGTAATTCCCACCTGTAAGTGAATGGAATGAGACTAATATGAATTCCTCTGTATATATTAAGATATCTTCTAATTACGAGTAATGGGCATTGAAGGCAGTTTGAAAAAACGCCAAAAGCCGCTATCGTTGAAATGTTAGGTACTGTAGGTCCATTCGCAAATATCAGTCACATGTCAGCACAGTGCTCTTTTCTCCCATCCTGACATGGATTTATAAAAGTCATGCTATCTCATTTTGTATTACTGTGACATACATAATTAAAACAGTTTTAGAAAGAGAGGACACCACGATGTGTATTTTTATTTAAAAGTTTACCATAGACCTTTCGTAAAATTTGAAGATTTTTATATTTCACGACAAAAAGTGAAGTAACAATAACTTTTATAATATCTTTGTTTAATTAAATTAGTTAGCTTCGTGTAAAGAAGGAATTACAGTTTACATGATAAAAACCATCGGTTAGCTACTTTAAAAACATCATTAGTTTCACATGTTTATTTGTAATACTAAAATCTCAAAGAGTATGTAAAGCGAAGATGGCTTTGACTTCTAACGCATCGTTTTATTATTCTAGCGGTGACGATCGATATTATGCCGCAAAACTTAAAACACTTCAAAGCGAACCATCCATTCTATTTCGCATTGGTCACTGATGGACAAATCTTATTCTCCGGAAAATTCACCAATAAAGAAGAGTAAATTAAGCGTAAGAACAAATATTTCCTTTTTATTGTCAAAACACATTTTATTGTTATCGTCGGTTAAGAGCGACAAGTTACTAACCAAGATTTGGTACTGAATAATCAAGGGTTCCTTACAATGTCCTTTATCATTAAAAAGAAAGTTAAATTATACTTTATACATTTTATTCAATAAAGGACATTGTAAAAACACAATTGGCAAAAAATGTTCAGTTAGCCACTTATGGCTCTTAACTGACGATATTTCAATACACCACACCATTAAGCAAGGAGTTATAATGTTCTCATTATCAAAATGCACATCAATTATATCAGACTACATCTGCAGGAAATGATATTGTTGACCTCATCATTCTCAAAATGCACCTCACATGTATCACACTACATCTGCAGGGAATGATATTATTGACCTCATTATTCTCAAAATACACTTCACTTGTATCGCACTACATCTGAAGGAAATGATATTATTGACCTCATTATTCCAAAATACACTTCACTTGTATCGCACTACATCTGCAGGAAATGATATTATTGACCTCATTATTCTCAAAATTAACAACACTTGTATCACACTACATCTGCAGGGAATGATATTATTGACCTCATTATTCTCAAAATGCTTATTATCCGACATAAACTAATAATATTTTAGTGTTGTTGTAGTTAGTGAAGCAGTAAGTTTTTACTTTTCGTGTTAATACATCATACAATGTCTTTGAGCGACTAAATTCTCGTATTATATGTAGCAGTGGTCGTCGGGGACTGTTTGTAAAAGGGATTCTGAAGTATACCAGTACAGGGTGTGCGGGGGTAAAGTGCACAAACTTCGGGAGGTGATTCTACATGACGTAGAAGTAAAAAATACAAATAACTTTTTTCCTTATTTAAAAATTAATTATATCATCATCACTTATTTGTAATGTTTCCAGTGTTTTTGATGCATTATTTAAGCAGTTTTCCTATACATATTTTCTTATTTTCCAGGATTAAAATTTCCACCATTAGCGCTATTATTTCACACCAGATCCCACATGACTCGGAGCTGATCACCAGTTCATCTGCGCGATTAGAAATGGCCAATGGTACATCATTTCATAGGAATAATTACAAACTTCTGACTCTTTTGTGCAATTTGAAACAAATGTAATTACATTTTGTAAAGTACAAACTAATAAATAATAATTCTGATTTCATCATTACTTGTTTTTTTATTATTATTTGTTATAAAAAAAACATTCGCAAGACAAACATTCGCAGGTTACGAAAAACCATACAATATTTGAAAATCTCTTACTGTAATCATTTCACACAGAATATGTTGCTTCTTCAATGATGGGGGACTTAGCCAACTGAGTGATTTAACCCACGATGTGACGCCTGAGTGGGAATCTGACGCAGTTGTCAACTCAGCCACTGACTGGTCAATGTTATGTGTAAACATAGCTTAGACCAAACCCCAATAAAGATGATCCACCACATAAAGTGACTACTGGTATCAAAAACGCTTTCTTTTCGTACAATCTTCTTGGTTCAACAAAATAGTTTATTAAATCTTTCAATACGTCAACATTTATTTATTTAATTATTTGTTGCATCTCACTATACATAAATCATATTTTTTCTCACAATAATCAAACAATAAATCAAAGGCTGTATCGAGGCTTAGTCCTAGTCCTAGTCCAAAGCGAAATCAGTAATAAAATCTGCATAAAGTTACATTTGTGGAAAAATCTTCAATTTTCGGGCACAAATGCAAGCCCGGTGTTCGGACTTTAAAAGCCATTTTTCTTGGCTCTATGACACCAAACGGGCCGAAATCTTGGAATCGTGATAAGAATCATGTTTTAAAGAGAAATCAGTTACAAATTCTGCATAAAGCTGCATTTCTGGAAAAATCATCATCCTTATGGGCATTAATGCAAGACTAGGGTTTTATCTTTGAAAGCCATTTTTCAGGTTCTTATGCGCCGAACGGACTGAAATTTTGGAATCCTGATAAGAATCATGGTTTTAAGCGAAATCATTAAAAAAAATCTGCGTAAAGAGTTGCATTTCTGGAAAAATCATCATTCTTATGGGCACTAATACATGACTTGGGTTCGAACATTAAAAGCATTTTTTCTTGGCTCTATGGTACCAAACGTCCTGAAATATTGGAATCCTGATAAGAATCATGGCCTTAGCGAAATTAGTAAAAAAATCTGCAAAATTAAATTTTCAGAAAAATCATCATTCTTTCATGCAATAATGTAAGACTTGGGTTCGGACTTTGAAAGCCATTTTTCCATGCTCTATGATACCAAACGGGCCGAAATTTTGGAATCGTGAAAAGAATCATATTTTAAAGCGAAATCAGTCACAAAATCTTCATCAAGTTGCATTTCTGGAAAAATCATCATTCTTATGGGCACTAATACATGACTTGGGTTCGAACATTAAAAGCATTTTTTCTTGGCTCTATGGTACCAAACGTCCTGAAATATTGGAATCCTGATAAGAATCATGGCCTTAGCGAAATTAGTAAAAAAATCTGCAAAATTAAATTTTCAGAAAAATCATCATTCTTTCATGCAATAATGTAAGACTTGGGTTCGGACTTTGAAAGCCATTTTTCCATGCTCTATGATACCAAACGGGCCGAAATTTTGGAATCGTGAAAAGAATCATATTTTAAAGCGAAATCAGTCACAAAATCTTCATCAAGTTGCATTTCTGGAAAAATCATCATTCTTATGGGCACAAATGCAAAACTTGGGTTCGGACTTTATCATATTTAGTATCCCAAACGTGCTGAAATTTTGGAATCCTTTACACATTTCTTTGGACAATTGAGTTTATTTTTGGAAGGTTTTTGAAGCGTTCGTGAGTTAACCATAATTAACCAAAAAATTTCGTTTTAATTTAAAATGACCCCTCGGAGATGGTTGTACCGATTTTTTCAATCGACCCCTGCTACAACTAACCCCTAGGTTTATTTACGATTCTATGAGCACATCACCCAAGTCATAAACTCAAGTGCATGTCCCTCCGTCATACTTCCAATATCCAAACCCTCTTCTCTTTATGTATATGTTAATGTTGATTAAATTACCATGTCAATGATCTCTACCTTTATAATATTATTAATTATTTTTATTTATTTTTTATTTATTAAATTGAATATAATTACATTTAATACAATATAAGATATGGGTAGTCCCACAAAGCTGTGACAATCAGCTTGTCTGTAGGTTCTACCATTTAATGTTATAACATAATACACATTATATTAATACCAAATATAATGTTTAGGATAGATAAACGTTTTGTTCATGTATTGACTACTTTTTTGTCAGTTTAGGGCAGGGTTCCTCATTATTTTTTAAGTTAAAGTTTTCAGTAAATTTGTTATAAATCACATGTATCAAATAGTCAAGTGTTCTGCTACCATACTTATTTGATATTAGTGTAATTTTTAGGACTTTTTTTCAGTAAATCTTGTTTTGTGACTATTCACCAATGACTTTTTGCACGCTTTTTCTCCCGCATTATCCATAATTATAATAAACCAGAGAAGCCCTTTAATTGGAAGTAGGCCCTCAGAGCCATACAGTAATTTTAAGTTATTTCTTTGTTTGTAAATGCTAGGTTTAACAATTTTTTTAATTATAGCAGTTTGTAGATTTTGAATGTATTTAATATTAATATTACTCGAGTGTCCCCAAGTTCGAATTCCATATCTAAGTATTGATTCGACCATAGAATGATATATAAGTTTGAGAGTACATCGAGGCAATACAAATTTTAATTTATAAAAATTACTCGCCAAACATCGGAGCTGGTTACAAATTTTGGTCACACTTTTGGTCCATTTAAAGTTATTGTCTACGATTATGCCAAGGTAAGTATATTTGTTTGTAAAATCAATTTTTTCACAGCAGCAAATATTATCCATTTTTTTATGTACACATTCAAAATTATGTGCAGTTATTTTAGGTAAGTTCCACATTTTCAAGCTCGGTGATCTTATATACATGCATTTAGTTTTTATGACATTAATAATTAATCCTACATCATGAGATCATTTAAGTAGCTCGTTAAAGTCTATTTGTAATTCTTGAATAGCTATTTCAGGGTTTTCATTAGAAACAACTAGTGCAGTATCATCAACGAAAATGAATCTACGGGCTATTTTAAAAAGTTTAGACATGGCAATTACATATATAATGTATAATTTTGGTCCTAAAATTGACCCTTGTGGCACTCCTGATTTAATAAATCTAAAATTACTCATTAAATTCAAAATCTTTACATACATTTTTCTATTTGTTAAATAGTTTTTGAAAAATGATAGGAGTTTACCACGGATTCCTATGATTTCGAGTACCTTGATTAATTGTGTATGGCTGAGTGTATCGAAAGCTTTTGAGAAATCAATAAATAATACTAGTACATGTTTTTTTGAGTTATGCTATGAATTTATATAATTGGAAAAATTTTCGAGCAGTTTATCACAGCTTTTTTGTTTTTGGAAGCCATACTGACATTCATCAATAATGCCCAAATTATTTAAATATTTATCCAAATTTATAGATATATATTTTTCTAATATTTTTTTAATGCGGGTAATAAGGAAATAGGCCTATAATTATTTATTACCGTGTGATCTCCATTTTTAAAAATGGGCCTTATGATGCTGCATTTTAGTTCAGCTGGAATGTGACTTGTGTCAATAATTTTGTTAATTAGGTGAGTAATTATAGGACCAAATAATTTAACATGTTTTTTAGATCATACATGCGAATTAGATTTCAGATTTCTTTTAGATTTCTTCCGATAATGCATTCAGTTTGTTCTGCATTAGCTCTTGGTAGGTACATTGAATGTTGCAAATGTTCTTGCTTCAACTCAGACGCTCGAACATTGCATTCGTGCAATTATAATTAATTAATAACACAACAATAATAATTACTTTATTCTTACTTCTTACACCTACCTTTGTATATTATTTAATACCTACCTATACTTTTTTAGTTATTTATTAATACTCTATACTTTTTACACTTTATATCTGTAACTTCACACTTATTTTAATGGTAGGTATTAAAATAAATAAATAAAATTAGGTATTATTGTGACTTTTTTATGGGGTATTCTGCCTCCCGTTTTAGATAGCATTACAGTGTCCATCGTCATATTTAATAATAACGCTGCATAAAACCCCCATAATAAATCAAAATAATACTTTTGGTCGTGAAAATCATATCTAAATAAAAGTATTTTCTAGCATTATCGAGATTTTAATAAAACACGTGTATTTTTATTTTGTAAAATGCCGCAAAACAGAAAAAGAACAACGGATCGAGCCTCAAATGACCTTTTACTATATGAGCAAGCATATGAAGAAATCAAAATTGGTAAGCAGGTTACTCACCAAGAGTGTAGCATGTAACGTATCTGATACTGTATCAATCTGCAAGTGGGTACGGCTCGTCCACGGTAACCGCATATCCAGCTACGACCTCCCGGATCCGCCTTTAGTGCTCGCTATGGTCGATGGCGGTTTCACTGCGAGCACATTGCGCTCCACCCGCGAGCGGCTCGCAGTAGGCTCGCGCCTACGTACTCACTTGATACAGTATCAGATACGTTACATGTTACACGGTTAGGTGAGTACACTGCTTTTGGTCGATACGTTCCTCAGCTCGGATGTTTGACCTGTATCACGTGTCACTAATACGATATAAGCAAAAGAGAGAAGCTGCGGATGCCACAGATTGTCATCCAGCTGCTGTAACTGCTGTAGGGTTTTTTTTCAGAAGAAATGGAATCCCAAATGAAAAAATATGTAATGAGAGCTGCTGAAATATACTACGGTTTATCGGCAAAAGAAATATGAAGACTTGCATATGAATTAACGGTTAAATACAACCTAAAGAAATTTAAATATTTGTAATTTTTAAATTTTAAATATTTGTCGTCAAATACCAAAAAAGATTGCCCCAGCGTTTTTAAATGGAGAACCTCTCATAATAGTAGAAACAACGAAATATTTAGGGCATATCATCACCAACAACTTAACGGATGACGACGACATCGATAGGCAGAGGCGAGCACTGAGAATAAAAAGTAACATGCTCAGTAGAAGATTTCGACTCTGCAGCCCGCGGGTGAAAAGGACGCTATTCTCAGCTTTCTGCACTACCTTGTATACTTGCGAGCTGTGGGCCAATTTCAAAAAGCGAACCATGGAAAGGCTTCGGATTCAATATAATAATGCCTACCGCATAATGTTCGGACTTCCAAGGCACTGCAGTGCCTCCTCGATGTTCATGGAGGGAAGAGTTCCCGGCTTTGCTGCCCTAATGAGATCCAGGGTAGCCGGAACGAGGGGAAGGATCAATAACTCCAGAAACATCCTCATCATCGAATCCCGCCAGACCTCAGGATCGAGCATCGAAAAACATTGGAGAAAAATATTGGCCCCCATAATTATCGCTCCGATGATAAGCTTACAAGATATTTAAATGTTTTATGTTAACACTCTCCATTCTATATAGTTCCTTTTACTTTTTCTTATGTTTTATTTGCTCTATCAAACTTACATTTTATATTATTTGTACTTAATTATATCTCTGTATATAACATTGTAGTTATATTTTATGGATTGTGTGGGATTGCACTAACCTCCCCACATTCTGGAATAAACAATTATTATTATTATTTTTTTTTATTTTATTTAAAGAGACCTTCTACGTGGGATGCCTTGGCAGGAGGATATTGGTTTTCGGGTTTTATGAAAAGAAACCCAGAGTTGACGATTCAATGTCCTCAAGCAACAAGTTCCAGGGCAACGAGCTTCAACGAGAGCAATGTTCAGTCATTTTTCGACAAATTGGAAAAGGTAATGGACCGTAAAAAAATTTAAGCTAAAGACGTTTATAATGTTGATGAAACTGGTGTGACTACCGTCCAAAAACCTGACAAGGCAGTTGCCAAAAGAGGAGTTCGACAAGTAGTCACTGTAACTATAGCAGTAAACGCAATAGAAAATTCCATCCCTGCCATGTTTATTTTTCCTTTGATTAAATACCAGAATGCTTTTGTAATAGATGGTCCACTTGGGTGTATTGGTACAGGGAACGCATCTGGATGGATGCAAGAAGATGACTTTCTCATATTTTTAAAACACTTCCAGATCATACCCAATCATCTCTTCAACACAAAGTATTGGTTCGGTTGGGCAACTATTCATCACACATTACAATTCGGGCATTGGATTTTTGTAAGGAGTATGGAATCATAATGTAATCATTCCCACCCCACTGTTCACATAAACTACAACCACTTGACCGATCAGTATTTGGACCGCTTAAAAAAGCTGTGAATTGTGCTTGCGATGCTTGGATGAGAAATAATCCAGGGAACAAATGACAATATATCACATCCCGAGAATTGTAGCTACCGCTGTACCGTTGGCACTGACCCAAATAATTATCCAGTCTGGGATCAGATGTACGGAATCTATCCCTTTAATAGGTGTATTTTTACTGAGTTGGACTATGCACCCTCCTATGCCACCGATAGACCTATGCCAACACCAGTCACAGATTTAAATGAACGTAACCAGCAACAAATTATCATTGCATTCCCCAGTGTAAATACTTCCTCGGAGAAAATTGAAATTGAAAGCCTACAAATGCCGGAGCCCTGGGCTGAAATAGAAACCTTTTACACGAATTCATCGCACATAGATCCGCTGACGACACTGGTACTCTAAAATCCGTTATCTGATATTATAAATATTTCGGATTCTATAAGCCTTAAAGATTCCATAAATCCGTTGACTGAGGCTGGAATGTCTGTCCCTTCAACGTCTGCCGCCCCGCAAATGTGCTTTTCTCCGGAGATAGTGAGGCCATTCAACAAAGCTCCGCTTTGAAAAATAACCAACAGAGGTTGAAAGAAGAGAAAGGCTACTATTTATTCAGATACGCCCGAAAAAGAAGTGATAATAATAGAAACAGAAGAAAGGGAGAGGAAAAAAAGAGCTCAACCAGCTAAAAACAAAACACCTAAAAAAGCTTGGAAAGAAAAATAAACCGAAAAATTAACCAAGAAAATCAAAGTCCAAATGAAGAATATTTCTGTATGGTGTGCTAAGAATCGTACAGTGCAAGCAAGCCCGGTGGAGAATGGGTTCAATGTATTCTGTGCAAATCCTGGTCCCATGAAGACTGCACACAACGAGAACCTAGATACATATGTCATAAATGTGAATCTGAGTACTAAATTGTACAATT
This sequence comes from Hesperophylax consimilis, assembly GCF_061612785.1. Lineage (NCBI taxonomy): Eukaryota > Metazoa > Arthropoda > Insecta > Trichoptera > Limnephilidae > Hesperophylax > Hesperophylax consimilis. The sequence goes on along the minus strand of NC_142861.1, from coordinate 8,601,543 downwards.
TTGTTTCTTTTTCTTTTTGATAATTACCTGCTTTATTTATAACCACCATTTTCCATAATATGGTAAATGGTAATAGGTTGTTTGTTATTAGGCGACCGATTACTCACCAAGCCATGCATGTTTACTATTTTTTGTTTTTTCGTTTTTATGATAGGGAAATTTTGATATAATATGAGAATATTTCGAAATATCCCCCCCCCCCCCCTTAAATTCTAAAAATTATGGTGGGTAATCATCCTTTTAATATAAACATATTCCCAAATATCTCCCCTTTAAATTTTAATTTTAAAATTTAATTTGAAATTATAAAATTATACCTCCTCTCCTGCCATAGGCATAGGTCAAAACAATTTACGGAGATAATTGATTTATGGACGTAATTACGCGGCGGTAATCTGACAAAGAGACAGATCCCATACAAAGAAATGCTATTCCGCGGCAGTTACCCAATTGATCTGACCCCCTCTCCCGAGGAAGATTGTAGCGTAGTGTGTCACCCCAACATATAATTTAAATTATGTGCCTAAGCCTTAGACTCTAAGGCTTTATTTCGATTTATTCGATTATTTTGATGTTTCGATAAACATATTTCGATCCTGCCCATCACTAGAATGGTATATCTATGGCTCAAACCCCAAGCTGTATGTCAACCTGTCAAACGTCGATTCAAAGCTCACGCCGGGAATCAGAACATTGTGGTCCCATTCCCATTGTTTTATTGACATTTTCGACTGATTTGATTAATAAACTCTAAGAAAAAACACTTTTACACCCAGAAATTTCGTGAGATGGCCGGAAACTTTTGGCAGAGCTCACACCATCAGCAATGGATTTTAGATAAACAAGATTTGATCAGGGACCGCCAACACGACTTGGCCCTCCTCACCGAAGAAGAATACCAAAAAATATTTAATTTCTTCGCCAGCCTTATTCAAATTCTCGGGGAGCAATTGAAACTCCGTCAGCAAGTTATAGCCACAGCCACAGTTTACTTCAAGAGATTTTACGCCAGGAATTCCTTAAAATGCATCGATCCGCTTCTGCTGGCGCCAACTTGCATATTCCTAGCATCAAAAGTAGAAGAATTTGGTGTTATATCTAATTCGCGCCTGATAAGTACTTGCCAAACGGTTGTAAAGAATAAATTCGGTTACGCTTACGGTCAGCAAGAATTTCCTTACCGAACTAACCACATATTGGAGTGCGAATTTTACCTTCTCGAGAATTTAGATTGTTGCCTGATAGTTTACCAGCCGTATAGACCTTTACTAGTATTTGTTCAGGACATTGGACAAGAAGATCAGTTATTAACTGTTGCGTGGAGAATTGTAAATGATTCCTTGAGGACTGATGTCAGTTTGCTGTACCCCCCTTATCAAGTGAGTGCAATTAGACTTATACCTTTTATACACTTTTCCATTGTTTACTTACACAAGTATACAGATTGTCAAAATTCGATAAATATTTCCCTAACGGCCGTACAATGAAAATTTAAACTTTTTACCACTAGTGCAAGTCAGGAATATTCATCAAAGAAGTCTGATATTTGTCCCACACACGCTCAAGTATACTAGTTCTTTATTCTTGAAGTGTATGGCGGGCCTTAGACAATAAACACATCTGTTTGGTACAGAATCACTTTCATACTACAATTTTAACTCAATTCTGTCAACAACGGATTACATATTATTACCATTACATTTTGGAAAGCTTTGTTTTTTGTTTTGTTTTTGAAGCTTTATTTAGATGTAAGCAAATTTTTTCATACTTCTAGTAACAAAAAAATATAAAATACAAAATAGAATCGTAAAAATTATAGGAAAAAAGAAGTATACATTATAGCAAAAGAAAAACAGTTACCCCGGTTTAAGAAATAGATTTGAAAAATACATTTAACTCCTGTTAAGGTGACAATAATATTTGTGAGTGGATATAATCATAATTTTTTTTTAAATATATTATATAGCATATGTTTTACGGAAAGTGTCAAAACTTGAGGCTTCCTTTATGGCACTTGGTAGGTATTATAAAGCTTTTGCCCTTTATAAAACACGCTGTTCTGTGTGCACGTAAGTTTAGTTTTGGGAAGCCTGAAGTCTCGGCAACTCCTCGTAGGATAATTGTGAACATTTTCATTGTACATAATATTTGTTTGCAGATATTTAGGGAGCGAGTAAAAAAAGACCGTGCAAATAGAGAGTAGACTAAATTAGTCATTACAAGTATATTTAATTGAAAAGTTTTCAATACTAGACTTAAGAAAAACCTTATAATGAGTGATATCTCAGCTGCTGAAAATATCATGTATTCCATCACATTAATTTAATTTATTCTTTCTTTTTACTCTGAACGGATAAGAATTTCTTTTTTAATACTTTTTTGTAAATTATACTCAAATTATGTATGTAATTAGCCATTCAATTAACCATTTAAAATCACCAGATATAATATAACGCGTAAATGAATTTTTTGCCTGCCTTTATTTTATTTACCTCGGTTATTTTGATTTATTCAACATTTTTTTTTTTTTTTAAAGCGGAGACGGTTTACACGTAATTCCCGTAAGCACTTAGGCTATAAGCCCTAGGCTATCTTCCATTTTACCTCAATCCTTTAACAACAACCCGGTCGCTTTAATAAACTTCACCAGGGTTGTCATTGGATATGTGGCTATGTCTTCTGGTTCTACTGTATGTCTCCCCAGATATCTGAGCCTAGTTCCCACCAGGGCAGGACATTGGCGCCATAGGTGAATTGGAGTCTCTTCATCCTCTTCACATTTCCTGCATCTGTTGGTGTTTTCTACTCCCAACAACTGCATGTGTCTCCTGAGATGGCAGTGTCCCGTTAGTAGTCCTACCAGTTCCCTCAGTGAGTTTCTGTCCATATAGAGTAGTTTCTTGGTTCGTCTAGGGTCTGGTCCTTTTATGAGTACTTTGGATTGTCTCATTCCAGGTGCCCTCTCCCATTCTTTGCGGTGCTGGGATTTGACCCACCTATCAATATGTAATTTTGTGGGGCAAGCTGCTACTCCTACGGCCGGCTTGGATCCTACAAGTGGTGCTTTCGGGCCTTTCCTTGCTAGGTCGTCAGCCCGCTCGTTGCCCTCAATTCCTTTATGTCCTGGTACCCAGAGCAGGGTTACTTTATTGATGGTCGCCAGTTCTATTAGGATAGTCCTGCATTCCATCACCAGTCTGAAGTCGCATCGGTTACTTCCCAGTGCCATTAGGGCTGCCTGGCTATCGGAAATACAACATTATTCCTGTATTGTTTTTATTATTGTATTATGTCAAAGTTTCATTTTTTTCTCATCTTACTCTAAATGAAGTCATAGACAGCACATACTAGCGTAGCAAGTATGCTACATAGCGCATGCTAGCATAACAAGTATGCTACACGGCGCATGCTAGCATAACAAGTATGCTACACGGCGCATGCTAGCGTAGCAAGTATGCTACATAGCGCATGCTAGCATAACAAGTATGCTACACGGCGCATGCTAGCGTGGCAAGTATGCTACATAGCGCATGCTAGCATAACAAGTATGCTACACGGCGCATGCTAGCATAACAAGTATGCTACACGGCGCATGCTAGCGTAGCAAGTATGCTACATAGCGCATGCTAGCATAACAAGTATGCTACACGGCGCATGCTAGCGTGGCAAGTATGCTACATAGCGCATGCTAGCATAACAAGTATGCTACACGGCGCATGCTAGCATAACAAGTATGCTACACGGCGCATGCTAGCGTAGCAAGTATGCTACACGGCGCATGCTAGCGTAGCAAGTAGGGAAATATAATAAAATGTAAATGGAAATACCTCAGAACAGGTTACCTAGCGAGGAAAATTAAATTATGTAGCGAATTATCGCAAATATTTATGTTATATTTATTTAAAAAATGCTGATAAACGGCACTGAAAAAAAATTTATATATGTATAAAAAGTAGGACTTGTGAACAAAAGTGTAGATTCCTCTTTTAAAATAAAAACACTTTGGAGAAGTTGAAATTACACTGATTTATTGCTATGTTTTTTCCAAAGTTTATATTGCTACCAACACTCTGTGGAGATCACTCCACCAATGGAGAGCGAATATAATAATTACTTTGCGTTTCTTTAGCTAGAAAATATCGAAGAGATGTGAGTTCCCTAATTAATTTTGGACCTTAAATAAACTAGTTTCGCTGCCCTTAAAGAAGGGGTAAACTAGCGCCATCTATATTCTAAGTCAGTTAATTTACATTAATTACAATTGTTTTGAAACTCAGAGCAAATTCCAACAATATGCATGACTTATAATATAACTGTTTTAGATTGCAATTGGCTGCCTCCATATAGCCTGTGTCATCCTGCAACGAGACAACAAAAGCTGGTTTGCTGAACTGACTGTTGATATGGAAAAGGTTTGTACATTTTTGCTCATTCATCCGTTTTTTTCTAAAAATGAGTTATTGAAACCCGTGTGAATAATTGTCAACCAAGTACATTAATATTGTTGCACCCGAAACTGCGGACGAATTACAGCTTCAGATGCAATTGGTAATGGCCTGTATATTCTTTAAACGAAATGAAAATAGTGTTTGCTGGAATTGGGTGATAATATAATGTGTAGGATAGAACAAGGTATGGAAGGAAAATGGGATGACAAACCATTTACCACTGAATCTCTGCCAAGGAACACTTGAAACAATCACAATATAGTTAGTTTCACTGCGATACCTCGTGGTAATTATCGCCACAATACAACGAATGATTACTTATACTAAATTAAATACACTGGCCTTGGGAAGACATTACGCTCTGAAATAAATATATTTATCAAATTGAAACATAGAACACTATTTCCTTTCACGTAATATAAAACAGATATATACCTTTATAATCTTCTGTGGCCCTTTTGGCAGTAACAGGTAAACCGCTGGGGCCGGGGAAGACATTACGCTCTGAAATAAATATGTTGGTTAACCACTCGGAACATTAGAACGTCAAAAGACGTAAATATGATAATAGCGGTCAAGACATTAGTACGTCTTTTCACGTAAATGCGCGAGATTTTACAAAAATCGATTTATTTCCATCACTAGTATACGGATTGCCATGTTTTAAAAAACAGAGTATCGATAATGAATAACGCTACGCGTCTGCATTCAAGAATATCTATGGAATGTAGAGGTGCATTATCTGAGTCGATTGAATCTGTCATCTTGTTCGTTCATAATTTTTTGCGTTTCTAAATAATTTATTAAAAATATTTTAGTTTGGACGGTTAATATTTTGAGGTGACTAATAGTTTTTAATTATATTTCTTCAATATATAAAGTGTTATTTCTTTATGATACTCAGAAAAAAGTACATTTTTCACAGCTTTGAAATAATGGTCAGCGATTTTTACATATTTTTGACGTTTTCAGAAAATGTATATTTAGAAACGCAAATATTTACTTATAACAAAACAATACGATAGTGAATTTCATAATCTTTCCAAAACATTTTTTAGAATGAGGCTACGTTTCCCAAAACGTGAGTTATGAAGCTTTTAACAAAACTCGTGAATAACACAAAAATTTTCGCGTTTTGACAGTTCGCAAAGGAACACAAAGTAAATAAAAAGTCCTTTTCTGAGAGGTTAAATCATAATATGAATAAAATTAATAATGTAGGTCGATCAAATATAGAATATATTTGTACCTTGTAAAATGTAATTATGATTTTGGAGGGCATCACTATACTCACTATAAAGTCCTGACAGAATACGGATGTCACAAGTATGGTCTAAAAACGACAATGGATTAAATTTTGAGGTTAAGATAAGAATAAGTTATACTATGCGCGTATTTTTGTTACAATCACGGGTCCTGTTTTCAATACGTCTACTTAAATTCGCATATTGTCCGATAATGGGAAGATTAATGGTCGCCAATGCATGTTTTCTTAACGCACCATTCGGCTTTTTGCAATCGATTGCAAAATGAGATCCACAAACTGTCGCGTATGTTGCCAATATCGGGTTTTCTCCATTACTTTCTTGCAATTGTTCCGAATTTCAAATAGTTTTCCAGCAAAGATGATTAAGAAAAGGTGGCAACTGGATAAAATGACATTCCGGCAGGAACCAAGCATATTCTCATTTCAAGACCAAACTAATATAATAAACATGCAAAATCGTTTCCATCACGACCAGTGGAGCTATGAAATATTCAACTGTATACAGTGAAACTCGATTACAAGGTTTCCGCTTAAGAAGTTTTCATGCTTATGTAGTTTGGTTTTTCATTTCCTTGAAGACTGAATTTGAAAAATGGCCCAATTTATCACACATGGTTTTTTCTTAACCCCTGTAAAACTTCATGTAGTTTTACTGTGTTATGTTTGCTATATTTTTTTAATTGTTTAATATAGTGTTATTCATGTTTACAGGTTCAAGAAATAGTCCGTGCAATCACAAACCTGTACGAAATGTGGCGGAGTTACGACGAAAAGAAAGAGATACAGGCCCTTCTCGCCAAGATGCCCAAACCCAAACCTGCACCGCAAAGATAGTAAAAAACGGTCATCACTCATCACTTCCGTTGGTGTTCATGGCAGTACAACTCTTCTAATATCTCTTATCTTAACCCTTTCAGATTATTATTTGAACCTAACCCTAATTTGATGATAGTTATTCGAAAAAAAAAATTCAGTAGTTTAGAAGTTATTGCTAATTTCATTTAAAAGAACATTAGGTTTCAGAGGGCATGTTTCACATAAAATGACAAATAGTACACTGGGTACAAAAAATATATATTTTAAATTACATAAAAATAAAACAAACAAAATAACACAAAAAACATCAAAAAACAATCAAACGAGAAGCTAAAATCCAAAAAAAAAATATATTGCACAAAGCCAGTTGTATCAGCAATTGAAAATCTAAAACCGCCAATTCATATTTGCTCTGGATAGGGAGGAAAAAATTCCTAAATCTATGTATTTTTAAACATACACACGGTCTGAAAGGGTTAATGCTACCAATGGCTGTGTCAAATGAATGAATTAGCATCCTGTCTAATGTGAATCTCAAAAAAATGTTTTGGCATTTTTACCCTAAGAAATCGACAATCACCTTTCCTGATTGCTGAGGAAAGGTGATTGTAGAAATAGATTTTTTCAATACTCATTACTCTTTTATCCACATTACGTTCTTTGGACTTCAGTACGTCTTACTTTCAACACGTCATTCTCGAGCTCATCAGTAAATATAATTACTGCTTATTTGACACATTTAACTTTGTGACCTGAAAGTCACTCAGTTGCTGATCACCCGTGTTATGGCAATATGCTGTATCTATAACTACAACATTTCGGCTTTACAGCACTCAATCAATTCCTTTCGTCGAGTTTCTCGTAATCATATTAACTTACTTTTATTTGTTTATTGTGATTTATCCCAAGGAATCGACGGTGGCACAATGCTTTAACGACAAAAAATACAATTCTGTAATGGCAGAACAATGCAACATAAATTACAGCGTTCTGTCAGGACAACCCCACAAATATAGTGTTTTGCCATTACAACATGATTACACAATGATCGGAAGCTATTCGTGCCAAGTGCTCGTCGCATTATGTGTCATTATGCTGTATCTCCACAAAGCTAGTTTAGAGATAAATGACTTTAAATTTCTTTGAACATTTTGTTATTCCCCTTCCAAATTAATAGCTGTAATAATTTAAAATTTATTGAAAGGTTTGACTGAGAAATAATTTAAAAATACATATTCTATTTGTAGATATTTATATTTTTTTTAATAAGGGTCAACCTAACCAAATTTGAAATTGTTACTACTCCTAATTTCTCAAAATGTCCAATAAAGTTTATAGTCATTTACAGCTTTTTGACAGCATCCATGCTCAAGGGGTAAGGCTCTCAACTAGCAATCCAAATATCGCAAGTTCAAATCCCTAATAATTTTAATTGATAAATCTGTGTTATTTCACAATTTATTAATTTAAAATAATATATGTATGGTTATATTAATGGCACCTTTCAGAGTAATTTGTGTTATTAATAATGCAGGGTTTTCCAATAAGAGGTGTTATTTTGAATAGCTCGCTATTTCGGTAGATGTTACTTTTGAAGCTCTCATTTTTTGACACTTGACAAGTAGAAACTACGCCATTAATAAAAATGGAACGATACACGCTTCAACAACGCATTGAAATTATTAAAATTCACTTAAGTGAATCAAATGCAAATCATCTTGAGTGCTGAGGCCCATTTCCACCTCGGTGGCTTCGTCAACAATGAAAATCGTCGCATCTGGGGCTCGGAAAACCCAAGAATTATTGTTGAAAAGCCTCTCTATCCTCAACGTGTGACTTTTTGGTGCGGTTTATGGTCCGGCGGAGTCATTAGACCTTACTTTTTCGATAATGAGGCTGGAGCAACAGTTAGTTAGAGAGATAATTAATGATTTTTTATAGCCGGAATTGGATGGTATTGATCTGGACAACGTACTTTCAACAAGACGGCGCTACGTGCCACACAAGCAACGAAACCATTGATCTTTTACGATCGAATATCAAAATAACACCTCTTATTGGAAAAACCTGTATAAGGCATATTCCAGAGTGGAAGATACTCTCAGTATCGCCCTAAGAACCAAGTAAGACCACCATCCAAAATTGAAACGTTGCTTGAAATGGCTTTAGCCGTGTGACCAGATCTGAATAACCAGGCAATCCTTCACCTTCATTCTTCCCTCTCCACTTCCTTTAGCCTCACAACATAACCCAAGTGAGGATGACATTGTCTCTCTTGCTCCAGACGGTTGGGGGTAGCAGTTAGGACCCCAGTGCGGTAATCACATAAAAAATATATATATCTCAAATGTAGCTTCTTGGAGATACAGTATATTGCCATTGCACGGGCGTGGTGTGGCATGCATGACATAATGATGACATTCAGTGAGTCCACAACATAGCAGAAATTAAATAAACATAATATACATATTTATGCTGGTGAAATTATTTGGGATTGGTGATTTTGTCTGACCGGTGAAAATGTTATATTTTTAACTTATTGATGAATAAATAACTGCAGAAATTTTTGATTTACCTTTGTTGGGATGATGTTAAAAAATAAAATAAAATGAATTTCTGTAACTAGCTTTATTATTTTTTGCGATACATAATGATTTTATATTTAAACTACAGCTATGCATGGTTTTAAGGATATAAATATAAGTTGACAATTCAATAGTTCGCAACATAGTGGAAATAAAATAAATATCCTGTAATAAAAAAATACCCAAAAATACAAGACAGATGTCCTTGCGAAAAATTTCTGAGAAACGACATTTTGTTTTGCTCTTAGCGTTGTTTACAGTGTGTTCTTTTATTTGAATTAAAAACTGAATGTGCATTTTTATTTTCACTGGTATATTCTTATAAGTTTGAAACATGCTGTATGCAAGCAATGCGTCAGTGTTTAACTCATAATTCTCTGTGATACCTATATTATGTGTGATTAATATTTTTCCAGTATTTAAAAATCTACCCAAGAGACCACAAAATATAGTTAAAGTTCATTGAAGGTACATATCGTTTTTAATATTATTTTTGTAAAACTGTATAAATTATTGGAAATCACAGAGAATGTGTAAAATTTAGACATTTTAATTTCTTGCAGTGTTTTTTTTTTTTTTTGACAAAATGAGGTATTTTTTTAAGTATCCGTAAATATAAAAACTGACGTCATTCTACCAATGTTGGTGGCACATATTGATATTCACAAAGCAAATAACGCACGCACCTGCGATGATAAGATCCTTACTTGAAAGTTAAAATATCATCTCACATTAACCTATTGATCGCAATTCTCTCCCGGCACATTTTGACAATATGTACGTGTTTTAGCGAAACTTCACGAATCACGTATGCGACATCTGCGTACAAAATCAGCCACCATTGGATCGCATATGCGACAGCTGCATTAATCAGGGTAAAAAAGCGTTTTATAGGAAGTTGCCATTGATTCTGGCCTTCAGCTATTTTCTGCTTTTGCTGTCCTTTGTTGATATATTTTTGATATTGAGTTGAAATCCTTTTATGTATTCATTTTTCAGCTGTCCAGAGTAAAAAAAAATACCAAACATATATGTAATTTTTTTTTTACTTGTTTTATATATATGTTTGCATTGTTCACCTTTAAATAAGGTTTTTAAGCCAGCTTTAAATTTAAACATGCTTTCCTACACAGAATATGATTTTTTATTGATTTTCCCTGTATAAAACAATCATGTCAATTACAAATCAAAACCAAGTTACGTGCCAGTAAATATAATCATTTTGAGATATTAACTCAAATGCAATTTGTAAAAGTCCTAGAAACAGAAGCAACAAGGGGCGATAAGGTTGAATTTGCCACTTGACACACCACACATGTTTTGATTTTTTATAAAAAAAAATTGCAGTTATATTAAGTATTTTTACTTTTGACAACTGAATTTATTCCGGCAAGAAAACAATCAATATTTTTAATAAACTGTCGTCATCATTATAAATAAAAGTCATACATTTCTTTCTCACCCATTACACATAAGCCTATATTCTAATGTACCTACAAAACTTTGTCTTATAACAAGTTTTAAGTCATGAAAAATTATTGATAATATTATTATTAAATTTGTACTTGCATTAATTTACATGTTACTTGAACTAATAAGGCCCTTCGTCCACAGGGATACGAAGTATCCGTTACTTACGTCACAAACAACTTGTCGTACACAGTCCTATTGAAATCAGGAACCCGCGTAGCCACCATTGATTGGTGAATTCTCGAAATGTCAAAACTATAATGCCATAACCTCGCTCATAACCAAATAGTTGCTTTATCTGTCATTTTTATTTTATTTTCATTCTTTGTTAACTCTTTTGTTCGTAGCATTGATATAAAGCACACGCACTTTTACAAAATATCTGACACAAGTCACGCTATGTTTAAAGTCAAAGACAAAATCTCGGCAACGTGTCTGTATACAAACCTCTGTGCAGATGTATGGCGGTAGATACTTGAATCGTTGACTTATATACGTATTGGGTACTTGCGTATTTCTGTAGACCAAGGGACATATTTCATGAATAACACAATGAAAAAATAATAGAAAGGTGATGTTGCTAATTTACATATAAGCTCTTTCAACTCCAAGGGCAGGTAAATGAAATATTTGAAAAATTTTCATGAATTGAAGCAGAAGGAAAAGTCCACAACACGTTTATATTGGTTCATCTCTTCAGTGGAACAGAAAAATTTTTATCTGAGCATGTAAAAATATTTGCACAGAAATAAAGAAGACCCATTTTATTTTTTTTAAAGAAAGACAAACATTCCCGGGTTATGTTTAACCTGACAATATTTGAAAATCTCCTAATACCACCACAGTAAACGGAAAATGTTGCTTGTGTTGTGATGGAGGACTTAGCCAGCCGAGGAATTGAACATACTACGCCTGGGTGGGACTCAAACGCGATGTCAACTCAGCCACCGACCGGTCATTAATATTATTATTGGGACTTCTCATTATCTTCAAATGCCCTATAATATTAAAATACCTCCAACTTCTGACATTTCCCATACATTCTGATGGCAACAAGCTACACTAGCAGCGTGAGTTGTGCACCTTGGTTTTCTTTCATATACTTTAATGGATTTTATGTGCATGTTATAAATTCTTTTTTTACATTAATAAATTGGAGAAATCGATTAAAAATTTTAAAAGTAGGTAACCTACGTACAAATGTTAACGCTTTTTTTGATCATACATAAAAAATATTAAAGTGGCTATTAACATTGTCTTCGATTGTTTAGAAATGTCATAAAATACTTATTAATTGTAAGAATTTTTCTTTAAATTTCTTATTTGTAGATTTCACTTTTTATGTAGGTAAGAAAATTTTATTTGCTAGGATTTAACAAACTCATATTATATTTCACCAACTAACTGTCAACATTTTTGGCATTGTGAAAACACTCGCAAATGTTTTCGTTGTTTGTAATTATTACATCTGTAAATTACGCACACAGTGAAAACACTTCCAATTGTTTGTAATTATAACATCCGTAAATTACACACACAGCGAAAACACTTCCAATTGTTTGTAATTATAACATCCGTAAATTACACACACATTGAAAACACTTGCAAGTGTTTTTGCTGTTTGTAATTATTACATCCGTAAACTACACGCATAACCTACTTTTGGGACATTTCCTATACAGGGTGTATCGGCACGTACCCGACAAACTTTAACCAGCTATTCCTTAGCATATTTCGAGTAAAAAATCTTATGTGCACTTTGCTGTCCGGTAACGTTTTTTTTTAATAAAAAATTTACTATTCATATTTTCACCACATGTCACCACTGTTTTATCCTTTGTCAAAGTTTGAAAACCCATCTGGCATATTTGCCAGATGGGTTCGAATTCCGTTGAATAATGCACGTGTGTACCTATATTGGCGCACTTTTACAATCACAACGAAATGGCACGGCACCATTCGTCTCATTTTTAACTATTATTATTTAGTGTGTGCGAAAGAGCGAAGACGCTTTTTGACATACTTGCTTATAACAGCTGTTAAACACGAAACGCAATGCCAATGACAGTGATGTAGTGTGGAAATTTTATTTTTTTTGTTTTTAATTGAAAAAAAAATGCTACCGGACATCAAAGTGCCCATAACATTTTTTACTCCAAATGTGCTAAGGAATAGCTGGTTAAAGTTTGTCGGGTTAGTGCCGATACACCCTGTATATATTTTAATCAAATTGATATAATTACAAATTAGAAAGCGCAAAACACAACCACCAAGTTACTAAATAAATTCAATATGCTGCCATTGAAAGGGATCTCAAAGTCAATATGCTACACTAGCGCCTCTATCGGCCAGAGTTGTTGATATCACCACTATTTCACTGGAGTTGGAAGAATTTTTAATATTATAGGGTATTTATTATCATCAATTACAGTAAATACCCCAGTTAACACAGATAATGTAATATGTTATATAACACCTTATTAGCAGTATTATGTGGTTATTTGTATACATGAAATATAATATGTAATCAACGAAGATAACAGAATCAAGGGAGATGGGCCATGAACAATTATAAGTAAGAAACAGTACGCACAAGAGAATCGCCAACATCGTTCACCCCTACTACTGCAAATCGCATCTACAAACAGCGACGCACCGGCTTTAATCCTACTTACACACCAAACACATAACTTTCATTGCTTATTCATAATCCATGCAGTTTGGTTGTAGATCGGCGACAGTCAGCACACTTCAGCATACATAGTCGAGGGATAAGGCTCTCGACCAACAGAGTGGAAGATACCTGTATAGCCCAGGTGTAAGACCACCAGAGATGTGCTTTATTTCAAATAAATCCATTTCAAATGGAAATGCAAAATGGGTATTTTGCATTTTAAATGCTTTTTTGCAACATTCTTCCTACTATCTCCACTCATCTTTTTTACATAAGCCCCAAATATCAGTCGGTCCTCAACCTCGCTATGAGAGATAATTTACATTTGTCAAGTTGCTCCCTGGTAGAAGCCCTGGCAATTGAGTGATACCATTACAAAAAATACTGATTCAAATACTGAACATGGGGCCATGACGCTGTAATATTAAATGTTAGATAGCAGTTTCTATGTTTTTACGTTGGCAACATTAGTCCCGCGCAAATTTTTTGTAGTTTTATAATCTGTAGTCGTGGTGTTTTTGGATTTACCACCATGTTATATGTTTGTTCTACATTGATGTCCATTATTAAATGACAAAATTGTTTAAAAATTCCATAATTATTTTAATTGTATGACCTGAGAAACCATTTCGCATTTTCAATGCATTTTGAAAATAGGTATTTTGCATTTTGCATTTGAAATGCTTTTCTAAAAACCATTTTGCATTTTCAAATGGAAAAGTTTTGACCCATTTCCATTTTGCATTTCAAATGGTTTTGGGGACCCATTTTGCACACCTCTGAAGACCACCATTCAGAATTTAAATGGTGCTTGGTGACCAGATCAGTATAGACAGGTACTTCCCCATCTCCTTTCTCTCCCCAATTGGGGAATGTCATGGTCTCACTATCTCCAGGGGAAGCAGTTGTGACTATTGTGTGGTCTCTGTAATCCAAATTCACTATAATCGGAACAAACGGGGGCAGGGTGGGTTGGTTGGAAAACCCAAGACGTTAAGCATTGAAGAGAAGAGTGTAAATTGCCTACTTTTATTAGTATGGAGTCCGGTGATGAGGAATGTCGACGATGTTAATTCATGAAGGTGATACTCAATCTAAAAGTTTCAATGTAAGAACTGTTTGTTTTCAGCAGTTGGTCATAATTTCATGAATACTGGCCTTGCTCCAAAAGAACAAACTACAATTAGTAAGGCACAATGCTTATTGGGGTGAGGAACTTTATTAAAATCAACTCATTGATTTATGAATCGTTTATTATCAAAGAGGGACTTGGTCATGTTTTGCTCTAATTGACATTTGAATGCAGTTTTATTATCTAGATGTAGACGCTTGTTTTGTGAAAGAATGCAATTTTTTTAAATATTTCTTCCACTTCAACGACGGATGTGAAATTTAACTTTACTTTTATAAGGGGCCAAGTCCCGTTTTAAAACTTAACCAAGTATTAACAGCAATATTTTATAATTGGTAGTTGCGGGACAACGACTTTGGCATCCATAGTCTGAAATCTGGAGAGTATTTTTTTCACTTGCCACGGAGGTCAGAGAAGAAAGGACTCAAATGAAGTGATAATATTCCTGATATTACTGAACTATCTTCAGGTGGGTGTGGTTTGTGGTGATAAAAATGGAAACCATATGTCCCCTCTTAAAATTAAACGATTCAATTAAACCTACGTAAAAAAAACCGTGGTCATTGACATCTTAAAACAATGCAATGATAATAGTTTGATTATGCAAAGAAAAATGAAACTCGTTCCTCTATTAAAATCATAGACAAGCGTGTAATATTGGTGATATCTATGCTTGCATGTACAGGGTTTTCCAATAAGAGGTGTTATTTTGAATAGCCCGCTATTTCGGTAGATGTTACTTTTGAAGCTGTCATTTTTTGACATTTGACAAGTAGAAACTACGCCATTAATACAAATGGAACGATACACGCTTCAACAACGCATTGAAATTATTAAAATTCACTTGAGTGAATCAAACGCAAATCATCTTGAGTGATGAGGCCCATTTCCACCTCAGTGGCTTCGTCAACAAGCAAAATTGTCGCATCTGGGGCTCGGAAAACCCAAGAGTTACTGTTGAAAAGCCTCTCTATCCTCAACGTGTGGCTGTTTGGTGCCGGAATTGGATGGTATTGATCTGGACAACGTTTACTTTCAACAAGACGGTGCTACGTGCCACACAAGCAACGAAACCATTGATCTTTAACGATTGAATATCAAAATAACACCTCTTATTGGAAAACCCTGTATATACATTATGTGCTAAGCTCGACATTCCGACCAAGCCGAGCTTAAAAGCAACTGATATACCGGGCCTTAGTGGAGAGAGTTCTATGAAGTTAGTGAGGAATTTAACATCGGTAACATCTACGTTGAAGGGTTCCAGAAAACATCAAACTCTCAAATTTTCCTAAAATCTAGAATATCTAGTTTCTTAAAGATTCCGGTTTAACTGAAAATTCGTTAAACCGGACAGACTTGGTTTTTAATTATAACGTATGTTCGGATTTGTGAAGTTTAAGCCCGTCGTCTCACGGGTCGGTAAGCAATCGACATAAACCAAATGCTGCAAGTCCCCGCTCAGAAATTTTCCACACTGAACTGTGCTGCAGACCTTACTATAACGAACTTAATTTTCTGTGCAGGGTCTTACATCACTCGGTTTATGTCGATTGATTTCCGACCTGTGAAACAACAGGCTTAGATTTCATGTTGGTAGTGAAATTCTAAAGGACAGGAACAGATTCCTCAGAGAAATACTATTAGGTAACAGGAAAATCAAACATCTCTAATACAGAATGACCGCAAGATAAAATCATGTGTTTCGCTCATATTTGAAGAATGAAATGGCTAAATGTCTGACAGTCCACTTGTATTGGAGAAACGGCAAAATGCTTACATAGATAAACTTATAATCCATCATCTAATAATAATGAGACTTTGTTAAGGCGATGCACTACGTCGTGTAATATTTTAAATCGTGCCGCTATCAATAACACCCCTACGTAGATGGCGATAAGGTATAAATTCCTGCTTTCACCATCCGCCTGTTTTGATTTATGCAAGAAAAAAACATGGCCAAAAAGTGCCTTTATTTTATTTCGTGGATGTTCAGGCATAAAATTTTTTTCCGATCATTTTATAAATAACTTAATTTGCCACATTATACAATAAAATCATAACCGAAAATGGGTTCGTAAATAGGAGATTTTGAACTTTAAAGCAGTTTTCATAGGCCTTTTACATAATTTTTTTCTGGGCTTATAAAAAGACGTATCTAAAAAATACTCTATTATTTCAAAGGTCAGGATGTATTCTACTCGCAGTATTTAATTAAAGCATCTGAAACATTTCTAGGCGACCAAATTTTCAAACCAAAAACACATGATTTTGCATTACTACGTAGTGCATCGCCTTAACTGGAATATTTAACTGCATAATAAAGTTAATGATTTTTGGTATTTCTAATTTAACCTTCTGTTCGCCAGCGTATCCTAAAGGATACTATTAAAAAATAATTTCTCTGAATATAACTAGCTATTTTGGGGAAACTACTTATGGTAGATTATTTACTATTTTTATAAATATATAAACACATTATCAGGAAAGACAGTACAATTTACAAAAACATCATTTTGCAAAAAAACAAGTAAGTTATTACAAAAATAGAATCAGCTGGCGCACTGCGAAAATTTGGCGTTGGCAATCAAGAAGTTAAATAACCAATAAATACATACTTCTAAATATATTTTTGTACAAAAAGTTATGTCAACATGATTGGTTATAAAATATTATATTTTAACATTTTGATAAGTTCTATGTTTTTATTGCTTCAGTTACATTTGAAGTCACTGCTTTAGAAGATTATTTATTATAACTAAGATAACATCGACAAGAAAAAGCCTTATTATGACAATGATAATGGTTGTTTCATCATTTTATCAAAGATTAGTGCCATTTTGAATTGTCGACGTTTGCACACCGATTGTCGGTCAGTTTCAGTATTTTATTAAAATCCAAATGGGACGAGAAGTCAAAAATGGCGATAGCCATAGATTTGATTGTCGATCAATGTGACGGGAGTTCAAACATTCCAACCATTGAGATAAGACCGAAAAAATGGCGGGGACGTGAAGTAGATTACATTACTCTCTCAGTAATCTGCCGCGCAATTGTCCAATGACAAATCTGCCATTATTTTTATTAGCAGAAAGAACAAAATCAATATAATTCGTATGTCAAATTCAGTAGTCTGCCATGGTGACTGGATAATTCATTAAAATGACAATTCAACACACCATTTAAAAGTGATAAAAACTAATGAAAAGTGATGAAAAAAAAACTAGATTTAATAGTTATTTTTTAATGATACACTAATATTTATAAGACAATTTTTATGCATAGCATAAAGGATAACAAATAATTATAAGACTAATTATTGCTTATAATTATTTGTTATCCTTAATGCTATGCATAAAACCTTGTCTTATTAACATTAGTTTATCATTAAAAAATAATAATATTTGACAAGTCAAAAATATTTCACCAACAAATGAAGATATAATATGTCTCGACGCCATCTAGTGAGAAATTTAGCACTAACAAAGCCTTTCCTACAAAAATAAAGTTGGTTGTTTACAGGTGAAAAAAAAATAATAAGCAGTAATTGTTGATTGAGGTACTAGTACATATTGAATCATTTGGCAGGTAAAAAAAGCCGACATAGCTCAGTGGTTTCAGAGCACCTGACCGGACATCAGAAGGCACGGGTTCAATTCCCGTTGGCGGCATTTATTTTTACTCGGGAGATATTTTCAATTTGTATTGATATTTAAGGCGACTAATAATTATTTGTTACATAAGTAAGGTTTAGATGTTACTTTTTTTTCATCGTTTTTAGTTACTTTATTTCACTTTTTAACGGTGTGTTGAATTGTCATTTTAATGAGTTATCATGGAACCGTCTGCCACGTGCCTAGACTCGAGCTTTCTACACTGACGGGTTAAGTTATCTTTCTCTTTTACACTCAGTTACTGTAACGCCATCTAGTAACAGGATTGATTATTCATTTACTACATTTCAGTTAGACCTTGTGTGTATTCTAGCAACTGTCGCATGTGTGTTTCTGTTCGTTTCGTGCTGTCAAGTTTACAAAATGGAGTCTCCACAAAAACTTAATAACTTTAAACTAAAAAAAAGGAAATTTTAGGAAAGATTCATTACTTAGTTTGTTTTTACGAAATACTTATTTTAATGTTTTGTGCATTTTATATGTATGCACTATAATCCCCCGTTTTCACTAAAAGGACACTTGTCCAATTTTAAGGATAGCAGATTAGTGAGAGAGTTGTATTTAAAAAAACAGATTTTCGAGATGATCAACACAAAAAATTTTTAGGGTGGCAGATTAGTGAAAGAGTTGTATTTAAAAAAACAGATTTTCGAGAGGATCAACACAAAAAATTTTTTGGGTGGCAGATTAGTGAGAGAGTTGTATTTAAAAAAACAGATTTCCGAGATGATCAACACAAAAAATTTTTAGGGTGGCAGATTAGTGAGAGAGTTGTATTTAAAAAAACAGATTTTCGAGATGAACAACATAAAATTTTTATTATGAATTATGATGCTTTTGATTTATTATTAATGCCTAAGTCGTTTTCATTTTTTTAACATAATACGATGATTTTAATATTTACAAACAGGGAAAAAAGTACATGTGAATTATAAGAATTTATTTTCTCCCTTGGAGAATCTGGTGTCCAAGAGCTGTGCCTTCTTCATGATAGACTTCTTGGCCGCCTCGTCGAAGCGGTTGGCCTTCAGGTCGATGTCGCGGTCAAACGGTCTCCGCGTCGGCTCGCCGCTCTCCTTGTCTTTCTGTATGACACATAATAATAATAATAGATTAGTTTATGTAAGTAATTAATGTCGATGAGGTTCGCTACCCATCACATCGCCAACCCTTCGGTGGCGCAAAGAGGAGGACGGAACGTGATCAATGTCGAATTGGTACATGGAACATTAGAGGAGGAATGGAAAGAAAGATGAACGAACTGTGTGATACTATGGTGAGCAAATGTTTGGACGTACTTTGTATAACAGAGAGTATGAAAAAAGGTAGCGGTACAATGCAGCATAATGATAGGCTCGTCATTTGGTCTGGGAGACCAGATACGGAGAGGGCTTGTCAAGGTGTTGCAGCGCTACTGTCTCCCAGAATGATTGAATGTATGTTGCAGTATGAATGTGTAAGTCCGAGAATAATGTGGATCAGATTTAAAATCGGTTTGACAAGGGTGTTTCTTGTTATTTGCTACGCCCCTGTTAATTCTGAAAGCGATGAAGTGAAAGATGATTTTTGGACTGGTGTGAATGTTGTAATGAGACTAAAAAATATGAACGAAAGGATTATAATGGCAGGCGATTTGAATGGGTGGGTGGGAATTAGACGTGACGGATTTGATTCGGTCTTAGGTATGTTTGGGGATAAAAGAACGAATGACAACGGGAACAGAATGCTTGAAGTATGTTTAGAGTGGAACCTGTTTGTGTCGAATACTTTCTTCGATCATAAAGGTATCCACCAATATACGTGGGAAAGAGGAAATGAGAGGTCAATTATTGATTTTGTAGTAATTGACTCTAGGTTGAGAGCTGTTACCGAGGACACAAGAGTTTTCAGAGGGGCTGAGGTCGAAACTGACCACTTTCTTGTAGTGTCGAGAGTAAACCTCTTTCGCGGTTGGCGCTCTAAAGTGAAAACGGTACCAGCTCCGACAAGAGTCAAAATAGAAAAACTGCAAAACGATAATGTGAGAAGTAAGTATGTGAATTGTGCAGAGATAAGATTGAATGCGAAGGAAATGGATGGTCTAAGCATAGACGAAACATGGAACCACATAAAAGTGTGTCTTTGTGAATCTGCTAGGGAGGTTTGTGGAATAAGTACGCAAGGTAGGAAGAAAGGTGATGCATGGTGGGATGATGAGATTAAAGCACTGGTCTCAGAAAAGAAGAAAGCATGGTTGTGTCTGATTGCGGCTGGCAGTGCTTCCAGCGAAGAGAAGTATCGAGCGAAAGAAGTATATAAGGAATGTAAGAAAAAAGTAAGAGTTGGAGTGAAAGAACGAAAGAAACGCCTGGAAGAGGAAGAAGGAATGAAAATGACAAACCATTTCCAAGAAAACATTAAGTTGTTTTGGAAAGAAGTCAAAAGGTCCCGGAGTGGCCCAGAAAACGGAAGCATGAAAGTGATAAAATCAAAAGATGGAAAAATGTTGACGAATGAGGAAAAAATAAAAGAGAGATGGATGAATTATTTCGAGGAAGTCTTCGAAAGCGAAGTGAATGACAGTGATTCCAGTGGCGAATCAGATATGAATGACGATGGAGTGAATGTTACCGAAATTAGCATGGATGAGATAGAAAGCTCGATTAAATGTATGAAGAATGGTAAGGCTGTTGGGTTTGACAATATTGCTGCTGAATATTTTAAAGGAGGTAGCCGTGTAATTCTCACATGGTTGTGCAATCTTTTTAACCAATGTTTAAAGGAAGGTTACACGCCTTTAGATTGGAGAAGGGCTGTGATCATGCCATTATACAAAGGTAAAGGGTCACGTATGGAATGTGGGAATCATAGGGCTATTAGCCTGCTTAGTTCAGTTGGCAAGCTGTATGGTAGAATTTTGATTGAAAGAGTAAGAAAGGAAACAAAGGATAAAATATGGGATGTGCAAGGTGCTTTCATGAGTGGAAGGGGGTGCATGGACCAGATCTTCTCATTGCGTATGCTCACTGAGAAGTTTCTGGCAAAAAACCAGAAACTTTTCTGTGCCTTTGTAGATTTACAAAAAGCATACGACCGAGTCGACAGGAAAAAGCTATGGAAGGTGTTGTCCAAGTATGGAGTGAATACGAATCTGATTCAGGCAATTGCGTCTCTGTATGAGGGAAGCGTTGCATGTGTTAGGGTAAACGGTGGTTTTACGGGGTGGTTTGATATCACAAAAGGTGTTAAACAAGGCTGCGTAATGTCACCGTGGTTATTCAATCTATACATGGATAATTGTATGCAAGAATTGAAAGAGGTGGGATTGGGCGCGAATTTGAATAATTTTAAAGTATGTTGCCTGTTGTATGCTGATGATGCGGTGCTGATTGCTAATAGTATAGATGATCTACAGTCTCTCGTGTCTAGGATGAACGAAGTATGCATGAAGAATGAGTTAATGATGAATGTAAGTAAGTCTAAAGTAATGGTGTTTGAAAGAGAGAGTACGAAAACAGTGTGCAATATAATTGTGAATGGGGAATACTTGGAGCAGGTGGATGAGTTTGTGTATTTAGGAAGTATGTTTACGAGAGATGGGAAGGCTGACAGAGATATCGAAAGAAGGGTAAATGCAGGTAATTCCGTTAATGGAGGACTAAACGCCGTAGGCGCTAACAAAAAATTGTCCAAAGAAGCGAAGTTAGCAGTCCACAACGGAGTGCTGGTACCTACCTTGATGTATGGAAGTGAGGCATGGAACTGGCAAAGAAAGGATGAAAGTAGATTAAATGCTGTTGAAATGAGATCCCTGAGGCGTATGTGTGGTAAAACCATGTTTGATCATGTGAGGAATGTGGAGATCCGCAAAGAGTGCAAGGCTGATGTAAGCGTAATGAGTAAGATTAAGAAAGGGACGCTTAGATGGTTTGGGCATGTAGAGCGAATGAGCGAAGATAGGAGTGTAAGGAGGATATATGATGCAAATGTGAATGGTAGCAGAAGTCGGGGACGCCCGAGGAAGACATGGCACGATCAAGTGAATCAGATACTCGAGTCGGGCCATGTCAAGAGTCAGAATAATAGAAGAGTATGTATGAGACGATGTATGAATGTGAATGAGGCAAGGAGTGTGTGCCAAGACCGAGTTGTTTGGCGGTCCGTCCTCTCTGCCTACCCCTGCGGGGAAACGGCGTGATGGTTAGTTAGTTAGTTAGTTAGTTATGTAAGACACGGTTCCGTGACAAAACAGAATATTGAAAAAAAAAAAAAAAAAACTAAACACAAGTTATTCTCAATTAGATAAATAAAAATTACTATGTAAATTAATTTCTGTAAATTATATAACATTATTTTTTGTTAATAAATAAAAAAAAAATTTTAAAACTACGTACAATCTTAACCTAAGTTTTATGAAAAAAAATTTATTTTTTTATTAATAATTTTTTTACACATACATTTATTTATGTATTATAGAAACAAGTTTTCTCTATAAGCGGAAGAAAAACAATGCAGAGAATAATATTTTAAAAAAATTACGGTTCTTGCACTGTTTTACAGATGGCACCACTTCTGTTTGTAGTATGCTGTGTGTACAGCAGACATTATTAGGGTAAGGAAGTATTTGAATAAAAAATATTTTAACTAAAACTTAAATAAATTATATTCTACTTCCGATTTTATGTCCGGGTTAAATCTTCCCCACAGGAAAAACTAAACCCTTCCACACACTTTTCCACAAATGATCATCTAGTCAATCGACACTATGCAAGTGCATTATATAAACAAAATAAATACAATACAAGAACAACACGTCAACTCACCAGAGATCAAATTGGAAAATAATTAACCGACTCCAGATATTTTCATATCAGAGGGTTCGGCTCGGTAGAACTTCTAATTGGACCTATAAATCCCACTGATCCCTCAATATAAATATTTTAAAAATCTTTCGTTATTCTACATGTATTCAAAATGACCTATTTTTGCATCTTTATATATAAATTTTTTGATAGATCTAATACGCCTAAATTTTTAATGAGAGAGCTAGGTATAATATTATTATTATTATAAGTCCGAGTTTACTATTCGGTACCGAAACCAATGAATCCGTCTACATATGGTATCTTATTGAGAGGATGGTAAAATACCCCTTAATTATTCTAGATGTATGTTACATTACAGGTAACCAATAGACATACGGAGGAAATTGAAAGAAGGGCAAATGGAATTGCTAATAAGTAAGTTGTCCAAAGAAGCGCAGCAGCAACACAACACAGGAAGGATCACCCCCATCTAATGAAGAAGTATTCGATTCAATTGATTAAGCCATGTCTTCTTTCTACCGTCCATTAACTTTTGCGTCATACGTATACACACACACCATTCTATTTAGCCCAATAATAGCCCAGCATCCGTCTCACTTACACTCGCCTGTTTTTTATTGGAAACTTGAGCCTCGATTAGGCAAATATTTGAATCACGAAACACAAGGCGCTTCTTGTGTTATCTCTTTTCTATAGGTACCCACTATGAAATATTCAATACTAGCTTATACCTGGGGCTTCGCTCGTGTGGTATTAGGGACAAATTACTGTACAAACAATTTTTCCATAAGATGAAAAGTAGCGTATGTCACTTCCCAGTTCTCCAAATATCCCTACACAAAAAATCGTATTGATCGGTCACTCCATTGTGATGTGGAAGAAGGACAAACAAACTTTCGCTAACTAACTAACTAACCATCACGCCGTTTCCCCGCAGGGGTAGGCAGAGAGGACGGACCGCCAAACAACTCGGTCTTGGCACACACTCCTTGCCTCATTCACATTCATACATCGTCTCATACATACTCTTCTATTGTTCTGACTATAGACATGGCCCAACTCAAGTATCTGATTCACTTGGTCGTGCCATGTCTTTCTCGGGCGTCCCCGACTTCTGCTACCATTCACATTTGCATCGTATATTCTCCTTACACTCCTTTCTTCGCTCATTCGCTCTACATGCCCAAACCATCTAAGCGTCCCTTTCTTGATCTTACTCATTACGTTTACATCAGCCTTGCACTCTTTGCGGATATCCACATTCCTCACACGATCATACATGGTTTTACCACACATACGCCTCAGGGATCTCATTTCAGCAGCATTCAATCTACTTTCATCCTTTCTTTGCCAGTTACATGCCTCACTTCCATACATCAGGGTAGGTACCAGCACTCCATTGTGGACCGCTAACTTCGCATTTACATATATATAAGATGTATAAAATACTTCACCACTGTAACCAATGTACTGTCTGTTTCTTATAAAATATATTCTCCTTAAACCCCTTTCTTCGTTCATCCACTCTACATGCCCAAATCATCTAAGCTTCCCTTTCTTAATCGTAATCATTACACTTGACATTAACTCCACACAGGAGGCTATGAGGAAAATGATTTACCTCATCTTTTTGGATGCTGAGTGGAGGGTCTTTTTTAACCTTTTGAATGCGTTAATTTGCTGTTTTATCTATACCCGTACGCGGTACATATTTTCAAATATCTATGCTCGCAATTAAAAGTTCTGGCATGATTTATTGGACTATATAGACAGAACAGATTATTCTCCACAATATGAAAACAAAACCTCGTGTGTCAACACTCTTAGATGTTTATAAAAACAAAAACATAAAATTTCATACAAAGACGTACCGTATCTTTTGAATGTGGTCCCGTCATTCACTCTGTGTGTACTTAGGCCACTGCGTTGATAGACACAAGTGGGACACCATGATCACTTATCATTTTTAGTTATGAAAAGTTGTGAATGACATACTAGTACTAACGCCATCCGTTGACAAAAATGTAAACTAAAGGACTAAAAGGCGCGAAGAGGTGCACTTGATTATCGATCTTTTTTTATGAAATACAATTTTATTTTTGAAAAATTTTTGTAGATGTCAGCATCGTGATAGTTCTACGAATGTCCAAGTGAGCAAGAAATACATTTATGACGAAAGAGCGCTCAAATATCGGCCGTCAAAGTTTCCGTATCAACTGTTGATACAGCCGCGTGTGAGTATAGACTTTTTGCCGTAACAACAGTTGATACGGCCGCGTGCAAAGAGTTAAGGAAAGGAAGGAGAGGAAGTTCTGGGAAGGTAAAAGGTATGAGGGTTGGGTAGGAATCTAGGGATCAGTATGTCCATCAGTGCCGGAGATATCAATATATCCTTCCCACTGTCGAGAGACCAGTTGGAGAGGTCAAAGGGTCTCCCCAAACCGGCCTCTCCCGATCTGGCACCACGCAGCTGGTGGGCAGGCGCATTCTGAACAAACCTCACCCGGGCACTCCTGCTAAACCACCGGCAGTAGCAAACCACTTGGGGTGACCTATGGCAGAGGTGTACCTCTGTGTATGACATTAAATACCTACATCAGCCTTGCATTAAATACTTACATCAGCCTTGCATAAAATACTTACATCAGCCTTGCATAAAATACTTTTTTATTTTTAATATTATTATTATGGAATGAGCAGGCAGCATTCTGCTGATGCGCTCATATCTGATTTCACAACAAGTTTGACAGTAATTGAGTTGTTTTAAGTTTGAACTAAGTCCTTTCTTCTCTCCAAATGTGAATCCAATAGAGCTTTGAATTGATTTATATTTGTTGCATCGATGACATGTTGTGGGAGTTTGTTCCAAGCATCCACTACTCTATTTGCAAGGAAGTGTTTTCTAGGATTAGATGCAAAAGGCGTTTTGGTAATTTTTTTTTAGTGTCCACGAAGATTTATATTTTTATTAGTAGTGAAGATTGCTTGGATGCTAGGGCAACTGTAATGTCCAGATA
Organism: Hesperophylax consimilis; assembly: GCF_061612785.1. Classification (NCBI taxonomy): domain Eukaryota; kingdom Metazoa; phylum Arthropoda; class Insecta; order Trichoptera; family Limnephilidae; genus Hesperophylax; species Hesperophylax consimilis. Next base: position 8,575,655 of record NC_142861.1, on the reverse strand, counting down.
AAATTTTGAAAGCCTCGATCAAGTCACCATCAGCCTTGCATTTTTTCCGAATCTCCTCATTTTTAACACGGTCATACAAAGTACATATTACCAAACGTGTGCTTCAAAGATATCATTTCTACTATTAAATTCTTATCTATTAAATTATATTTTTTTAAAGATCTTCAAACCTCCTAAAAGTGTTAAGAAAAATTTGAAAAAATTTTTTTTTTTTTGTTCATATGAAGCAGATAATTTGTGATGTGACATTATAATTTAAATAACTTTATAAAAAACTACTTTTTTTCTTAATGCCGACGGGGTTTTGCAAAAATCGTAGCTTCTTCAGGGCTGTATAGTACTGTATTTAAAATTAAAACCTTAAATCTTCAATCTACACATAGCATGGAGTTCTAAATATACATATTAAGATTACACAAAGAGTTGAGATGAGGTCCAGTGGAAGAGGTAGCTGGCGTAGGTATATGGACGGGTTTTGAGCGCCAACTTAATTCTTTTCTCATATTAATTAACTCTTTCCATAAACAAATTAAATTCACCATAGAAATAGGAAACAATTCTACCTTAAATTGTCCCATTTTAGATACTGCGTTATCAAACATAAAAAAGAAAATAGAATTTAAAATCCACCGTAAACCTTCTCACTCTGATACAACCATTCATAATTCCTCTAAACACCCCATCTCCCACAAACATTCTGTTTTCCATTCCATGGTCCGTAGATCTTTATCAAATATCAACTACATTCTAAAATTATCTACGATCGAAAAAATCGCAATAAGTTATTGTTTTATTATAATATTTAAATTTTCCCACCTCCGAAATTTAAAATGGAAAATGGTATATTAGTATGGTGGAGGACTCAGCTAACAGAGGCGTGGAATCCAACGCATTTTTCCACTCGGCTACTATCCGGTCATTACAAATTTAACGAGTAAACTCCTATTTTGTTTATTTAAAAAAAAAATAGTAAAACAGATTGATATTATTAATCCACGAGTAAAACTGATACAAATTAAAGCATTTGCGCTAATAAGAATTCAAAGTTTAACCTAAAAGTCGTAAATTCGTGGGTAATAAAGTATGCGTAATAAGAAGCAAAATAGTCATTAAATGATAAAGAAGGACTCCGAGATAAGAATGACATTATTCCCTGAATTAATAATATGATTAAAAGAAACTGATCCTTAAGAATTCCGGAGACAAAAATGAAAATTTATGAGACAGCGAGAACGGTTTCAGAATAACTAATACGCGATGTTCTTTGCTTTTCTCTGGAAATATCATAATGGAAAGTCATACACGAGTTACCAGATTAAGTTGGGAGTATTTCACCCCACTCGTATTTACGGAAATATATTGCTCCCATCACTTAATTGGGCATTGTAAAAAGTGTCCCCAATTGTAAAACCTTGACCATGTTGTCACGGAAATATATTGCTCCCATCACTTAATTGGGCATTGTAATAAGTGTCCCCAATTGGAAAACCTTGACCATGTTGTCACGGAAATATATTGCTCCCATCACTTAATTGGGCATTTTAATAAGTGTCCCCAATTGGAAAACCTTGACCATGTTGTCACGGAAATATATTGCTCCCATCACTTAATTGGGCATTGTAATAAGTGTCCCCAATTGGAAAACCTTGACCATGTTGTCACGGAAATATATTGCTCCCATCACTTAATTGGGCATTTTAATAAGTGTCCCCAATTGGAAAACCTTGACCATGTTGTCACGGAAATATATTGCTCCCATCACTTAATTGGGCATTGTAATAAGTGTCCCCAATTGTAAAACCTTGACCATGTTGTCACGGAAATATATTGCTCCCATCACTTAATTGGGCATTGTAATAAGTGTCCCCAATTGGAAAACCTTGACCATGTTGTCACGGAAATATATTGCTCCCATCACTTAATTGGGCATTGTAATAAGTGTTCCCAATTGGAAAACCTTGACCATGTTGTCACGGAAATATATTGCTCCCATCACTTAATTGGGCATTGTAATAAGTGTCCCCAATTGGAAAACCTTGACCATGTTGTCACGGAAATATATTGCTCCCATCACTTAATTGGGCATTGTAATAAGTGTCCCCAATTGGAAAACCTTGACCATGTTGTCACGGAAATATATTGCTCCCATCACTTAATTGGGCATTGTAATAAGTGTCCCCAATTGGAAAACCTTGACCATGTTGTCACGGAAATATATTGCTCCCATCACTTAATTGGGCATTGTAATAAGTGTCCCCAATTGTAAAACCTTGACCATGTTGTCACGGAAATATATTGGTCCCATCACTTAATTGGGCATTGTAATAAGTGTCCCCAATTGGAAAACCTTGACCATGTTGTCACGGAAATATATTGCTCCCATCACTTAATTGGGCATTGTAATAAGTGTCCCCAATTGGAAAACCTTGACCATGTTGTCACGGAAATATATTGCTCCCATCACTTAATTGGGCATTGTAATAAGTGTCCCCAATTGGAAAACCTTGACCATGTTGTCACGGAAATATATTGCTCCCATCACTTAATTGGGCATTGTAATAAGTGTCCCCAATTGGAAAACCTTGACCATGTTGTCACGGAAATATATTGCTCCCATAACTTAATTGGGCATTGTAATAAGTGTCCCCAATTGGAAAACCTTGACCATGTTGTCACGGAAATATATTGCTCCCATCACTTAATTGGGCATTGTAATAAGTGTCCCCAATTGGAAAACCTTGACCATGTTGTCACGGAAATATATTGCTCCCATCACTTAATTGGGCATTGTAATAAGTGTCCCCAATTGGAAAACCTTGACCATGTTGTCACGGAAATATATTGCTCCCATCACTTAATTGGGCATTGTAATAAGTGTCCCCAATTGGAAAACCTTGACCATGTTGTCACGGAAATATATTGCTCCCATCACTTAATTGGGCATTGTAATAAGTGTCCCCAATTGGAAAACCTTGACCATGTTGTCACGGAAATATATTGCTCCCATCACTTAATTGGGCATTGTAATAAGTGTCCCCAATTGGAAAACCTTGACCATGTTGTCACGGAAATATATTGCTCCCATCACTTAATTGGGCATTGTAATAAGTGTCCCCAATTGGAAAACCTTGACCATGTTGTCACGGAAATATATTGCTCCCATCACTTAATTGGGCATTGTAATAAGTGTCCCCAATTGGAAAACCTTGACCATGTTGTCACGGAAATATATTGCTCCCATCACTTAATTGGGCATTGTAATAAGTGTCCCCAATTGGAAAACCTTGACCATGTTGTCACGGAAATATATTGCTCCCATCACTTAATTGGGCATTGTAATAAGTGTCCCCAATTGGAAAACCTTGACCATGTTGTCACGGAAATATATTGCTCCCATCACTTAATTGGGCATTGTAATAAGTGTCCCCAATTGGAAAACCTTGACCATGTTGTCACGGAAATATATTACTCCCATCACTTAATTGGGCATTGTAATAAGTGTCCCCAATTGGAAAACCTTGACCATGTTGTCACGGAAATATATTGCTCCCATAACTTAATTGGGCATTGTAATAAGTGTCCCCAATTGGAAAACCTTGACCATGTTGTCACGGAAATATATTGCTCCCATCACTTAATTGGGCATTGTAATAAGTGTCCCCAATTGGAAAACCTTGACCATGTTGTCACGGAAATATATTGCTCCCATCACTTAATTGGGCATTGTAATAAGTGTCCCCAATTGGAAAACCTTGACCATGTTGTCACGGAAATATATTGCTCCCATCACTTAATTGGGCATTGTAATAAGTGTCCCCAATTGGAAAACCTTGACCATGTTGTCACGGAAATATATTGCTCCCATCACTTAATTGGGCATTGTAATAAGTGTCCCCAATTGGAAAACCTTGACCATGTTGTCACGGAAATATATTGCTCCCATCACTTAATTGGGCATTGTAATAAGTGTCCCCAATTGGAAAACCTTGACCATGTTGTCACGGAAATATATTGCTCCCATCACTTAATTGGGCATTGTAATAAGTGTCCCCAATTGGAAAACCTTGACCATGTTGTCACGGAAATATATTGCTCCCATCACTTAATTGGGCATTGTAATAAGTGTCCCCAATTGTAAAACCTTGACCATGTTGTCACGGAAATATATTGCTCCCATCACTTAATTGGGCATTGTAATAAGTGTCCCCAATTGGAAAACCTTGACCATGTTGTCACGGAAATATATTGCTCCCATCACTTAATTGGGCATTGTAATAAGTGTCCCCAATTGGAAAACCTTGACCATGTTGTCACGGAAATATATTGCTCCCATCACTTAATTGGGCATTGTAATAAGTGTCCCCAATTGGAAAACCTTGACCATGTTGTCACGGAAATATATTGCTCCCATCACTTAATTGGGCATTGTAATAAGTGTCCCCAATTGGAAAACCTTGACCATGTTGTCACGGAAATATATTGCTCCCATCACTTAATTGGGCATTGTAATAAGTGTCCCCAATTGGAAAACCTTGACCATGTTGTCACGGAAATATATTGCTCCCATCACTTAATTGGGCATTGTAATAAGTGTCCCCAATTGGAAAACCTTGACCATGTTGTCACGGAAATATATTGCTCCCATCACTTAATTGGGCATTGTAATAAGTGTCCCCAATTGGAAAACCTTGACCATGTTGTCACGGAAATATATTGCTCCCATCACTTAATTGGGCATTGTAATAAGTGTCCCCAATTGGAAAACCTTGACCATGTTGTCACGGAAATATATTGCTCCCATCACTTAATTGGGCATTGTAATAAGTGTCCCCAATTGGAAAACCTTGACCATGTTGTCACGGAAATATATTGCTCCCATCACTTAATTGGGCATTGTAATAAGTGTCCCCAATTGTAAAACCTTGACCATGTTGTCACGGAAATATATTGCTCCCATCACTTAATTGGGCATTGTAATAAGTGTCCCCAATTGGAAAACCTTGACCATGTTGTCACGGAAATATATTGCTCCCATCACTTAATTGGGCATTGTAATAAGTGTCCCCAATTGGAAAACCTTGACCATGTTGTCACGGAAATATATTGCTCCCATCACTTAATTGGGCATTGTAATAAGTGTCCCCAATTGGAAAACCTTGACCATGTTGTCACGGAAATATATTGCTCCCATCACTTAATTGGGCATTGTAATAAGTGTCCCCAATTGGAAAACCTTGACCATGTTGTCACGGAAATATATTGCTCCCATCACTTAATTGGGCATTGTAATAAGTGTCCCCAATTGGAAAACCTTGACCATGTTGTCACGGAAATAATTCCTACTGTGAAAAAGAATTATTTTCCTGACTTCGACTGGCAACATTTTTTGGTGAATTTGGGTTGGCACCGTTTCCAGCGGGAGGAAATGAGAACTTATTGAATGGACGCCGGAGAAAGAAACGACGGGCATTCGATTATGTCGGATAATCAAGGAGATTGTTCTGTGATTCGCTGTTGACGGGAGTTGTTTATCATTATTCTGTATCGCTGTAAGTACGGAGTGCGTTTCCATGATGGTTTATGTGAATACTTCAAGAAGCAAGTAATATTGTAATCATGTCGGATCAATCTTACAACCTTGACTCCATTATGAACTGGCCCGTGGCTTCATTACTGCCGAGGGATTGCTACACGCCATTCCGAGCGATGTCTTGAGCTTCTCCGCACCACAACTTCCTGACGAACGTGACCGCTGACATTTCAATGGACATCCATCAACTCGCTCGACACGCGGTCAAGAATGAAGAACGAAGGTCGAAGAACGAAGAAAAGCAGTTTGTTATTTTAGCTAAAATTTCACAGGTCCACAATTATGTTGTTTGGTTTAATTTTGTCTTGCAATTGCTACCTGCTAAGTCATGGTTTGGTTTTTGATTAAATAAACATTGTATGATTGTTCTTGGCCGATTTTTCATTTCATAACTAAAAAATGGAACCATTCGTTTGTACAATGACAGCGCCAGCCTTGACCCACTATAACCTGAGAAGATCTCGTATGCCCCGGCAATACCTTTTTACTTAATATTTGAAGCCCCGTGCTTCATACGTTATAATGTAACTTATCTAGGTGTAAAATTGATCAAAATTTAAAATGGACTGAGCGCATTAACTATTTAAATAATAAAATTAAAAAACTAAGTTATTTCTTCAAAACCACCAGGAATATCCTTAGTTAAAAAATATATAATAAAGATCTACATGGATCTTTGCCAATCGCTCTTAAAATACGGTATTATCAGATGGGGAAGTGCAAATGACAATCTCCTAAAATCACTCATTAAAACCCAAAAAGCCATAATGAAAATTATTCTGAAAGTCCCGGTAAGAACTAGCACTGACGAAATCTTCAAAAAAACTTAACATCATGTCACCTAAACAACTCTATTCGAAAGCAATACTCCTTTAAATTTGTAAATACAGAACACAAGAAATAACAACTAACACATTTATTAAAAACACTAGATCTCAAGGTCAAAAACATATCCAACAAGCAACTACAACATACTACATATTATTTTTTAATGATGAACTAATGTTTATAAGACAAGGTTTTTTTTATGCATGGTACAAAGGATAACAAATTACTATAAGCAATAATTACTCGCCTGAAATATCCTTCTACAAATTGAAATATCTCCCAGGTAATGCAGTGAAAATAAATGCTGCTGACGGGAATAGAACCCGCACCTTCTGATTGCCGGTCAGGTGCTCTGAACCATTAAGTATATTATTTATTTATTACAGGTGCTCTGAATCACTACTTATTTGGCGGGTTGGGAATAAACCGACGTTGCTTAGTGGTTCAGAGCAGAAATGTGTTAATATCAATGATTTTTAAAAACAAGCATAGAAATTTGTACCTTTTTCTTTTTCTCCAACTTCTTTTCATGTATTTCGAGTAAGCTCTTATCCCTCTTGTGTTTTTTTTTATGCTTTCTGGAAGAAATAAAAAGGAATAAATAAATAATTGAACCTCTCTCTTTCACCATTTGCCCCTATATGCATTTCCCATTAGGGGCCGTTCAAGTATTATGTAAGCACTATAGGGGGGGGCAGGGGGATCTTTGCTTTGCTTATTTTTGATGACATGGGGTGGTGGGGGGTCGAGATAGTGATTACGTCAGCACTGCTCAGCAGTAGTTATTTTTTTTTTACACATTGGCAACCCACACATTGTCTATGTTTGAAAACCGAATACATATTCGGGGATTCCCACAAATAATTAATACGTTAAAAATGCATATAGGTACCAATTTTTACGCTAGCATGGGAGGGGGGGGATAAGAGCTTTGCTTACTTTTGGTGACAAGGGGGAAGAGGGGGTAAATAATTGTAATAAATCTGCTTACGTAATACTTGAACGGCCCCTTACTATATTTTGGCTTAAAAATATATATCATTGAAGAAGAAGATTATACTAGTAAATCTAAACAAAACATGAAACAGAACAAGACACAGAAAAATAAAAAAAGTTAACGGTCTCAACTGGGAATCAAACCCTGTCTTACCGATCCAATAGAAATTTGATATTCATTTTGACTTTTAGAATTATCTTCTTTTTTTTTAATAATATTTGTAATTTTAATTTTTTGTTGACAATTTAGATAAGCAAACAATTCTTTTTTTATAATGGAAAAAGCACAGACCCTTTAAAAAAAAGAAATACATAGTCATAAAATCTAGAATAATTACTGATTAATTAAAATAAAATAATTTTATGATTATAAGTAACCTACTTAATCGCTTGTCTGAATTCTTCGAACAATCACACGCAGGAACAACTAACGCACATCACAGAAAACCGAAATTATTATGTTTGATACTTTTGAACTACTGTCTGCCTACAGCGTGTCCTAAGATATTACCAACTACTGTCTGCCTACAGCGTGTCCTAAGATATTACCAACTACTGTCTGCCTACAGCGTGTCCTAAGATATTATCAACTACTGTCTGCCTACAGCGTGTCCTAAGATATTTTCGACACATTATTGAGAACTCTGAAATCAGGAGTATGGAATTAATAAAGTGATAACATGATTACACCAGTAGTAGAGTGAGATATAAAGAGTTCATAGTACATATGAGTATGTACTTGTATTTGGTTAATCTCTCGCTCTCATCCCAACTCTCAACTAGAATAGACGCTAGTCTAAAATCATTATATCGTGTTATTAACCCGTCATGCTGATTTGTTCGCTTTTAGGAACACTTATATGGTCCCTTACTGTCATGGTTATAAAAATAATCCAAAAGGCGTTAGAAAGAAAAAACACTGAAAAATTTTAATTCGAAACACATAAGAATTAATAAAATGTGCAGGTCCATCAAACCAAAGGTTCTGACCACAATTTGAGAAAAATTAATGTGAAAAATAAATGCGTTATTTTTTTTAACGAACTAACCATCACGCCGTTTTACCGCAGGGGTAGGCAGAGAGGATGGACTGCCAAACATCTCAGTATTGGCACACACTTCTTGCCACATTCATACATACTCTTCTATTATTCTGACTCTTGACATGGCCCGACTCAAGTATATGATTCACTTGATTGTGTCATGTCTTCCTCAGGCGTCATTGCATTCGCATTTGCGTCATATATTCTCCTTACACTCCTATCTTCGCTCGTTCGCTCTACATGCCCAAACCATCTAACCATCCCTTTCTTAATCTTACTCATTACGCTTACATCAGCCTTGCACTCTTTGCAGATCTCCACATTTCTCACACAATCATAAACGGTTTTACCACACATATGCCTCAGGGTTCTCATTTCTACAGCAATCAGTCTAGTTTCATCCTTTCTCTGCCAGTTCCATGCCTCACTTCTATACATCAGGGTAGGTACCAGCACTCCATTGCGGACTGCTAACTTCGCTTCTTTGGACAATTTTTTGTTAGCGCCAACTGCGTTCAGTCCTCCATTAATGGAGTTACCTACATTTACCCTTTTTTCAATATATCTTGTTAGCCTTCCCATCTCTCGTAAACTTACTTCCTAAATACACAAACTCATCCACCTGCTCCAAATATTCCTCATTCACAACTATATAGCACGCTGTTTTCGTACTCTTTCTTTCAAACACCATTAATTTAGACTTACCTACTTTCATTCACCTTCAACTAATTCTTCATACATACTTCGTTCATCCTAGAAACGAGAGACTGCAGATCTTCCATACTGTTAGCAATCAGCAGAGTAATTTTAGTTAATTTTTTTAGATGAAAAAAAAAGGTGGGCCATTTTTAAAACTTCTTTATGTTTGCATTCAAAATGTTTATTTCCAATAACAAAATTTGATAGCGTATTTCAAAAACACTTTGTTTTCAGATACTTTCAAAATGGAAATACTCCAATCTTCTGACAGAATATGTCAGCCCTTAGGTTAATAAACTAAGTTCTTGTACAGCACCCATGAAGTGATTTTGCACAAAAACAGCGCTTTACAAATAGTATAAATATTATTATTATTCTTGTGAACCTAAAGAGTAACTATTATAAATCTCCCCTCATAATATAACAGATGGTCACTGGCAAAGTGTTTGGGCAGCAGAAGCACTGATGTCCGGACAGCAAGGACTGGGGGAGCCTCGTCCACCAGGCAAATTGGAATGAGTAAATGAGTAAAGAAGGATGTAATACTGACCTGGCAGCTTCCTCTTGTTCCCTGTCCCGTTGGGCGATGAAGTGCATCTCGGCCTCGCGTTTCAGATCCTCGCGGGCCTGCTCATCCTCGTCCACCTGCGGCACGCCCAAAGCCTTCAGCGCCTTCTGTTCCGGAGTGTCCGTCCAGCTGGATCTAAAACCACAACAAAATACTAATTATTAACTAATGAAAAGTTTTTCACTACATTCTTTAAGACCGTGCGCGGTGCTCGCTCTATGATGAGCACTTTAATACCACCCATGTTGGAATTTTTCACAATGTGATTTTAACCTAAATGCATTGAAAATTGTACAGAAGACAAAATCAGAATCGCTTGAGTTTTGATTTTATTTATTTATTTAAGGAGAAAACACAGATACAGACAGTAATTAAAAGATATATATCCTTATTGCAGTACGGGATTATTGGGTGGGGAGGGGCTTTTAAGGCTTCTTTACAGCCCATAATTACAATTCAAAGAATAATTATAAAAATCATCCTTAGAAAACCATATGACTCCCCTACTTTAGAGATATTTCAGGAATTTAATGTACCATCTATCACAGAATTGTATAAGAGAATCGCCTTATATCAAATTTATAAAGAATATTTTATTTATAAAATTCACCCCTCAGATAGCATAAGCAATAGATTCAAAACTAATGGCTTAATAGCCATTCCTATGCTTAGAACGACCACGGCTCAGCACCACTATTCGTATTTAGGTGTGAGATGGTACAATATATTATTGTCCAAAAATAAAATTAGTGCAACCGAAACTGTGAATTATGAACAATTCAAAAAGTTAATTAAGTCCCTCAAATTGGATAATGATATATTATACCCCTAATTTTCTGTACCCCTAATTTTCTTACACTTACTCAATCTGTAAAAAATATATATTAATTTGATTGTCTTTAAAAAAAACTATTTTTCTAAATTTTTCTTGATATATTAGTACCCTTAATTTCTTCACGCTTACTTAATCTGTAAAAAGATGTATTATTTTAATTATCTTTAAAAACACAATTTTCTAATTTGTGTACCTATGTTAATATTATGTTTGTATTTATTTCAAAAGTTTTTGATTATTGTTTAAAGAATCATTAATTCTAATGCTGTCTTACGTAAAATCACAAGGAGGAAATCCGTAATTGGTTTTATTTTGGCTATTTTACTTATGTACAATCTGTAAAAATGTAAACTGTTTATTTTCCCAAAAATGAATAAATAAATAAATAAATGTAAATACTCCTCCCATAAACACGAGCTCTTGGAGCTCAACTTATGGAGAAATAGAATAATAACGAAAAAATTATATATATATAAGTCTGCATATTGTTATCATTTATAATATATAATAAATAAATAAAAATAAAAATTATAATAATTTTGTAAAACATAACTTGAGAATTCGCCTGCAACCTAACTATTTCTCACAGATTGACAATGATTGATTGGGTTAATAACACTGTTGCTACTTTTTTTATATTTCATGAATATAACATCTCTAACTGTCTAGAAAACATTTTATCTGTGCTTGTTAAAATCCATTTTCGTTCAACCGCATTCCAAATATGAAAACATTTTTATTTTCAAAGGAGTGTATAAAAGTCATTATTTCTTTGAAAACATGTTTTGATTGTTGTTTTTCATATAAGCTATTCAGGTTTATGCAGAAATAATAAAACCTGTTTTATATATTCGCAAATATTATATTTTGAAGGTTGTCTCTCAAATGGGAGATATTTTTAATGAGATTTAATTTTTAACAAAGTAAACTATTCTGGGGAAACGTCTTAAGGCGATGCCATACGTGGTAATGCAAAATCATGTGTTTTTGGTTTGAAAATTTGGTCCCCTAGAAATGTTTCAGATGCTTTAATTAAATACTGCGAGTAGAATACATCTTGGCCTTTAAAATAATAGAGCATTTTTTAGATAATTTTTTTTATAAGCCCAGAAAAAAATAATGTATAAGGCCTATGAAAACTGCTTTAAAGTTCAAAATCTCCTACTTACGAACCCATTTTCGGTAATGATTTTATTTTATAATGTTGCAAACTAAGTTATTTATAAAATGATTGGAAAAAAATTAAATATTTATGCCTGAACATCCACAAAATAAAATAAAAGGCACTTTTTGGCCATGTTTTTTTCTTGCATAAATCAAAACAGACGGATGGTGTTAAACGGGAATTTAAACCTTATCGCCATCTACGTAAGGGGTGTTATTGATAGCGGCTCGATTTAAAATATTACACGACGTAGTACATCGCCTTAAGATATGAACATGAAATGCATATATTAACAATAAGATATATTATCTGGTAAACAGAAAACAGTTGCAAAAAAATCTTAGTTTTTATCTCAATATTTAAATAAAACTTAGTTCGGCAAATTCTCGGCCTACAGTTGGGAGTATTATGAGGATTTTCCTACTTCAACGTTCAAGGGATTAAATGGAGCTGCGCTAGCCTCGAAGTCTCCATCATCAGGTTGTTGTATAATACTTTCAGACCGTAGGTTAACGGCTTTGCGAGCTATTTTATTAATTGGATTCTCTTTATTTAGGGTAAACTAGACGATAATTGCCCGCAACTGGTGATAGCCCACTCTCACTTTGATTGTCCTTTTGTCACTAACATATGGAAATATTGTCTTTATTAGTTAAATGTGAATCAACTATCTACGATATCGGCAGAAACCGTAGCATTTTTCAAAAGTGAAATCAGAATTTGTAAAGCTCGTCAATGTTTTTTTCAATTTTGGAAGAATTTATTATTTATCTCTTTTAGATTTTATTATTGATAATAAAAAAATATTAAAAGTGTCCACCGTTTTCAGGTTGTTTGATGATGATTTTTTATCAAATCACTAGAGTAGGCAATCACAGTCATTATTGTGGGAATTACTAAGAACATGTGAGCAATCACTGTAATTGTCACAAAGAACATGTGGGCAATCACTGTCATTATTGTGGAAATCACAAATAACAAGTGGGCAATCACTGTCATTATTGTGGAAATCACTAAGAACAAGTGGGCGTACAATCACTGTAAAAATTTTTGTTTATTAAATAATAAATGTTTATCGTATAATATAATCGATGGAAGGATTTGATTGGTAATCAATCAAAAACTATGCCACTATTTATTGTTTTGTAATATGGTGGGTAGGACCATACATAGGTAACCTACCAATCATAGTTTTAAATTCAAAATATTCTTAAACGGGCAATCATTACCTATTTTACAAACATTTTATTAATATCTTTCCTCACAATATTAATATGGAAAGACATGAACTGCTTACTGCAGTTTAAAGCCAATGTATCCACCTACATTTCACCGTTAATCCCATATTTTTAGGTTTTATAAATATGGCACATTACGACAAGCTATCGCACAAAGGTTTTTGCAAACTTAGTGGATAGAGCCTTACTAATAAATATCTTAAATTTTACACAAACTGATAAACAACCGTTTACCATACATAAATGTTTCTGCATCAATTGTGTAAAATATAAAACACGATTATCAGTAAGGGGGATACTGTTTAGAATGAATACAATTTAGTACATTAACCACTCAGAACATTAGAACGTCAAAAGACGTAAATATGATAATAGCGGTCAAGACATTAGAACGTCTTTTCACGTAAACGCGCGAGATTTTACAAAAATCGATTTATTTCCATCACTAGTATACGGATTGCCATGATTTAAAAAACAGAGTATCGATAATGAATAACGCTAAGCGTCTGTATTCAAGAATATCTATGGAACGTAGAGTTGCATTATCTAAGCCGATTGAATCTGTCATCTTGTTCGTTCATAATTTATTGCGTTTCTAAATAATTTATTAAAAATATTTTAGTTTGAACGGTTAATATTTTGAGGTGACTAATAGTTTTTAATTATATTTCTTCAATATATAAAGTGTTATTTCTTTATGATACTCAGAAAAAAGTACATTTTTCAAAGCTTTGAAATAATTGTAAGCGATTTTTACATATTTTTGACGTTTTCATAAAATGTATATTTAGAAACGCAAATATTTACGTATTACAACACAATGCGATAGTGGATTTCATAATCTTTCCAAAACATTTTTTAGAATGAGGCTACATTTCCCAAAACGTGAGTTATGAAGCTTTTAGCAAAACTCGTAAATAACACAAAAATTATCACGTTTTGACAGTTCTCAAAGGAACACATAGTAGATAAAAGTCTTTGTCTGTGAGGTTAAGCACAGTAACATACCTGTCGCTCATATCAGGTCCGGCCTTGGCCCTAAACTGGCGAGGCCCCAGTCCTATGATCTTGGCCTTGGCGTCAGGTAGTTCCAACATCCAGGCCTCGCGGGCCTCTGTTTCGGGGCCCGCGCTGGCCCCCTCCAGCGTGCCTATCTTCATGCGGAGAGCCCGCTCCTCCAGTCGCGCCTGGGCCTCCGACAGCCCCTGCCCAGGGGCCCCCATAGGCAAGGGGCCCACTATGTCCCCCCCGTCATCAGAGTCGGAGGGTTCTGGGCAGGGTGCACGCTTGGCAAGATTTTCGCGCATCTCCGCCGTGAGAGAAGGCCCTGAAATTAACGTAATTATTTTAATTAAATTAAAACACAGTTTTGAGATATTGAAATTTGAATGTTGAAGATAAACTCTTAATTTATATGCTTTTCTACTATTACTAGTGTCCATAAAAGTATGTTTCTTATTCACAAAACTTATTTACGGTCAGGCGACGCCTGCCTTACAATGCACTCTCCACACTAGTTGTATTCACAAAACTCCCGTGTATTGGCAGAAACCGTTGAGATGTTACAATGCCGTTCCTCTTTTATGAGATTCAAGTCCCGGATTGCTTTTTAAATGGACATCCCGCATGCCTAAAGGCTGCGAATGGTTCCGTGAGCCACCCTAACTTTAATTCTGTTCTACTGCATCCTGATACCGGCAAGCCACCTCGTAAACAGAGCCAGAATGCGGCTGGAATATCAAGCCCTCATACCTATGAGCTAAAAATAACCTGTCGATCTCTTATGAGCCGATACTTCAATTCATGTGATGCCGAGAGAGAGAGAGAGAGAGAGTTTGAACCCGTCGATTTCTAGCTAGGGACGTGTAAACCTCTTGTATCCTCAATAAACCTGTAATTCCTCAACCCATGCTGTTTTCCATGTAAGTAGCGAATAGTACCTAACTGTTTCTAATGATTCTAATGAAATCCAGGTCCAGTTAATGCTCACTGCCTGGTGACGGTGGAGTCCTCAAACCTTTGTCACTTGCAGCTAGCCGAGGCAAATTGCCGGCAGGTGAGAGGACCCAGTCGCCAGGTGACCATACCTGAAAGGCTTCAGGCTCTGATCCTGAACCTAACCCTCTACCCTGACACTGTACTGGCATCCCCCACATTT
Source organism: Hesperophylax consimilis (assembly GCF_061612785.1). Taxonomy (NCBI): domain Eukaryota; kingdom Metazoa; phylum Arthropoda; class Insecta; order Trichoptera; family Limnephilidae; genus Hesperophylax; species Hesperophylax consimilis. The sequence goes on along the minus strand of NC_142861.1, from coordinate 8,560,535 downwards.
TAAAACCACGGCAATAGGTAAGACAACCAGAAATATAAATGTTAGAATCACTAAGATTTAAGATAATAATAAGATACATTTAAGATGTTTAAATAATAATATTTTTTCCTGGTTTGCTAATCATTTCATTTCCACTGATCATGATTTTAAAAAGGACACAGACTCAATTCTTCACCGTAATAATAAAGGAAAAAAATTAGATAACCTAGAAGCATTAGATAAATAAACAACGACAGCACAGACTATCCACCAGAAATGCACATGGACGACAAATACGCCAACAATACACAAGACATCGTAAATCTTTTTTCTGATTTCTTTAAAAATGTTTATGATGATGAAACACCAGAAGAAAATATTCCTTCATACACATTCAAAAAAACCACACATTTAACAGACTGCTACATCACCGAAGAATCTTGCAAAAAAAAAAAACTAAGTTCCTTAGACATAAACAAGTCTGCAGGCCCGGACACCATCCCGCCAATTTTCCTAAAACAGTGCTCCTCCGTATTGTCTAAACCACTAACCATTTTATTTAACCACCTACTATCTACTGGATATTTTCCCGTCTACTGGAAATCCAGCTATATTATTCCAATATTTAAAAAAGGTGACGAGACTGACATTTCAAACTATCGACCAACATGCATACAATCTGTATTACCCAAAATCTTTGAATCTTTAGTTTTGGAAGAAATATATCCCACACTAACAAAGTTAATAAATGACAAACAACATGGCTTCATTAGAGGCAGATCAACTACAACAAATTTACTACTGTTTCAAATCTATATATTGGAGTCTTTTTCTAAAAATAAACAAGTTTACTGTATATACAATACTGATTACTCGAAAGCCTTTGATAAAGTGTTTCACAAAGTACTGATCCAAAAACTTCATGCTATAGGAATCAGAGCAAATATGTTAAGCTGGTTAAGTAGCTACATATCTGGTAGAACTTTACTTGTTAAAATAAAATATTTTTTATCTAAACCATTTTTGGCCACTAGTGGCGTACTGCAAGGTAGTCATCTTGGCCCAATTTTATTTATTGTTTTTATAAACGACATAGTCAACTGCTTTAAAAATGTCAATGTACTGCTATTCACCGACGATATTAAATTATATAAAGAAATAACCTCCTTAAACGACTGTCAAGTTCTTCAATCTAATATAGACATGCTAAATAACTGGTGTTCACTAAACAATTTATATTTAAATGTAGAAAAATGCAAAATTTTGACCATTTCCAGAAAAAAACCATCACAATTTTTTGGCTATTCAATAAATAAAACAAATTTAGAAAGAGTAAAGGAAATGCGAGATCTAGGCATAATAATGGATGAGAAACTAGACTTTACGGCCCACATTCAACAAATTGTGAATAAGGGTATGAAAACATTAGGTTTTATATTAAGAACAATTCAAAACTTTGAATCTTTACAAATCATAAAACTATTGTACATATCCCTAGTTAGAAGCCTGATAGAACATAACTCCATAGTTTGGTCGCCCTTCTACAATGTACATATTCATAATGTTGAAAGAATTAAAAGAAAATTTCTACGCTTTGTCAATTTTAAACTTAACCTCTTAGACAAAGACTTTTATTTACTTTGTGTTCCTTTGCGAACTGTCAAAACGTGAAAATTTTTGTGTTATTCACGAGTTTTGTTAAAAGCTTTATAACTCACGTTTTGGGAAACGTAGCCTCATTCTAAAAAATGTTTTGGAAAGATTATGAAATTCACTATCGTATTGTTTTGTTATACGTAAATATTTGCATTTCGAAATATACATTTTCTGAAAACGTCAAAAATATGTAAAAATCGATGACCATTATTTCAAAGCTGTGAAAAATGTACTTTTTTCTGAGTATCATAAAGAAATAACACTTTATATATTGAAGAAATATAATTAAAAACTATTAGTCACCTCAAAATATTAACCGTCCAAACTAAAATATTTTTAATAAATTATTTAGAAACGCAATAAATTATGAACGAACAAGATGACAGATCCAATCGACTTAGATAATGCACCTCTACATTCCACAGATATTCCTGAATACAGACGCGTAGCGTTATTCATTATCGATACTCTGTTTTTTAAATCATGGCAATCCGTATACTAGTGATGGAAATAAATCGATTTTTGTAAAATCTCGCGCGTTTACGTGAAAAGACGTTCTAATGTCTTGACCGCTATTATCATATTTAGGTCTTTTGACGTTCTAATGTTCTGAGTGGTTAACATCCCTTTAGAACATATAAATTACCTGTCATTATTGAATCTTTTAAATATTCTGACATTAGAAAACAGAAGAAAAATAAACGACCTAACCTTTTTATTAAAATTATTGAACTCTAAATTCGATTGTTGTGAACTCCTGCATTTAATAAATCTACACATACCTACACGAACAACTAGGCAAATATCAACATTTTACATACATAAATCTCATTCCAACTATAGTTTTCACTCTCCAATACAACGTTTACACAGTCTTGAGAACAAATACTTAAACAATATAAATGTATTTGACAATAATTTGAACTTGGCAAACTTTAAACGGAGTATGTGCGAACTATTTTTACCTAATTTGTGAACTATTGTTATACTTTCTTATTATCATTATGGTTCATTTGGAGGATTTTGACAGATTTTCTATTTTTCGTCTATATTTTACTCTTATATTTTATGTAAAATATTTTGTTAACTCTGATATTTTTTTATTTAACCTATATTTTGTTAACACTGATTTTTTTTAATGTAATCTGTATAAATAAAAAAATAAAGATGTAAATTATTATAGGTAAAAGCCCTATGGGCGTTTAAATAAAATAAAATAAAAAAATAAAATAAATTTATCTTTTTAAGTCACAAATATATTTCGAGTAAACCGCTCTGTTGTTCGCAGAAAACTCCTAATTACCCCATCCCCTTTGTTCACCTCCCACTCCAACATATAAAAATTTATATAATCTGTCAGTATCGTGTATCTTAAATTAGATTTAATATTCTCCTGATGAAGGAAGGGTTCTTCCGAAATCGGTCGAGTGTTTAGTAAAATTAAAGTGGTCTAAAACAAATGTATGTGTTTATATTGTAAATAAAAAGATACTTGTGTTGTGCACATGAAAGATCATCAGGGGAACATAAGTCAGATGGAGTAACACATTATGTAGTTGCAGTTGTTAGTACCTTGTTCAGGAGCAGATGCATTTGAATCTGTTGGGGGTGGGGTTGTCTCCTTGGTTGGAGAACCTAACATTCATAGGAATTAGTTTATTCATGTTTCATTTGGGATACCCTGGGATGCGACATGACAGATACAAGTTGCTAAAAAGAATCATTTTAGACAAATTAGTAAAATCGAAATCGCCACCTGACAAGCTGTTATGTAGATAAACATGTATTATAGAACATTGCAGAATATCGTGCCTGCTCTACGTGTCTACTACTCTACGGCGGTTGGTCCTCCTCGAGTAGTCTGGCTGAGAGTGTAGAGCAACTTTAGAAATTGGCTAAACTGATAATGGTAGTCCATTCCTTGATTGAATAGACCCTAAGACAATTCAATGAAAATAAGGTAATGTTTGACTGCCGCATTGTATATGGGCTAACCATTTTAGATAACACAAGGAAAGTATGACAATTTAGCTTACCCATATATTTGGACTTCTCCGAGAGATTCTTCAGATGTGGGGGAAGAGCAGGACCTTCAACGGCTGGATTGTTCCCATCGTCAAACTGTACCTTCTCCTTGGCGCGCATGTTGGTCGGACCGGGTGCAGGCGTTTCCTTCCCGTCCACTTTCACAGACAACTTGTCCCTCAAGTCCGGAATCTTTGACTTGTTCTGTGAAATGCTCGGAAGCATGGGACCAATTTGTCTGCCAAGTCTATGTCTCAGATCCAACGAATCCATTGCCATCTTTTGATCATCGGAATCACTAACTATCTCGCCTTCTTCGTTTGATTCTTCCGATTTAACCTTTTTGACCGGGGAAACAACATCAGTCTTTACTTCAGGAACAGCCTGCGTTACTACTCTTCGTTCTACTATATCTGTCGCCGAGCTTATTGTAACTTTCATGCTTCTAGATTCGTCTATGGATAGTTCGGCTTGTCCGTCAGATTTTTCACTGTTGCTCACTGTCGGATCACTGCCACTTTTACTGACTTTAGATTTTTTACGTTGCTTCTTAGCTCTCTTTTCCTTTTTTTTTGTTTTTTTCTTGGTTTTTTTTAATTCGTCTTCGAGCAAGAGGAGCTTTCTTCGTAGTGCAACTTCATCTTCTGAAGAATCTGAAACAGCAATGGGTTCCTCTTGGATGGCTTTAACGCTTTCATCGTCAGACACATGTGGAATATTACTAATCATGTTGTAGTAAGAGACTGGTTTAGGTTCTGAATCCGATATATCAGGTACGGGACTCTCACTTTTTCTTGTAACTTTAGGGTTACTTTCTTGCAAAGGAGGCGAATCCCGTACTGGGCTCACTTTTCTTTTCTTATCTCTTTCTGTACTGACAGATTTGAGCCTATCTGCACTACCGCAGTTCTTACCAAACCTGATGGGACTGATGGCTCGAGGTCGACTGGAACTCACCGAGTCTCGTTCTCTGCTGTTAACGTCAGCCTTGATAATTCTCCTTATACCTTGAAGAGCTTGGCGATTGATTTGCCGAGGCGGTGGTGGCGTGACTCTGTTGGCCTTTTCACTGATCTGTCTGTCTGGCTTGAGGTTGAGTCTATCTTTAACTTCTCTTGGATTGCTTCTTTCTACTTTTTCGTGGTGTCTTCGAGCATCAAATTCCCTTCGTTGTTCCACTTCTTTTGCATCAACTCTTTCAACAAGCTTCTCACGCGGTCTGAAAGATTCACTGTTTTCTCTAGAATGGCTGGTCCTTTGTTGCGAGTCTCTTTTGGATCCATTTCTCTCTGGTCTGTCATCGCGGCTTGAGGTTCGTTCGGTCTGGATATCTCGTGGTCTTTCCTGATTGGGGCTGGGGGCTCTCTGCCTGGGGAAATCTATGCGGGTGCGCTCATCCCTGGGTCTTTCCTCTCTCTGTCTTTCTTCCCTTTGTCTGTCTTCCCTGGGCCTTTCTTCTCTAGCTCTTTCTTCCCTAGGTCTCTCTTCCCTAGCTCTTTCTTCTCTAGGTCTCTCTTCCCTGGCTCTTTCTTCTCTAGGTCTCTCTTCTCTAGGTCTCTCTTCCCTAGCTCTTTCTTCTCTGGGTCGCTCTTCCCTGGGTCTTTCTTCTCTAGGTCTTTCTTCTCTTGTTCTTTCTTCTCTAGGCCTCTCTTCTCTAGGTCTTTCTTCTCTTGTTCTTTCTTCTCTAGGCCTCTCTTCCCTGGTTCTTTCTTCTCTACCTCTGTCATTTCTGGGAAATCTATCATTATTAAACCTATCCCTATTGCGATGTGGAGACCTATCCCTGCCTTTTGGGGGAGACCTGCGCTCCTGTCTGTCCCTGTTCCCGGGGAAGAACCCTCCGCTCCGACCCCTGCCCCCGGGAGCGGCATCAAAACGGGGATTATTCCGTCCCCCTTTGTTGCGGTCTAGTAGAGCCCCATCACTGGGCTGTTGACGCCGTGTTGAATCAGTTTTGAATCGGACGCCGGAATCCGAATCTGATGTTGAATCGTCGGATAACATTTTCAAGCTGAAAATAATAAAAAAACTGTACGGTTAGGAATGTTTACATTTTGAAATAATAAAAGAATTACTTGCTAAACAGAAATCAATTTTGTTGTAATGAAATCGGTGGTTAAGGATCACAGAGACTTGTCTCTGCATATTTTGTAGTATCTGTACCCCGCACCTGTTGCTTTTGTTCAGTCTGTTTGTGCAGATAGAAAAACAATAGCGCGTGTTGCTTTTACGTCCAACAGATGACGCTATTTTAAAAAGTATGTTTTTACCTGTCACAGGTGACATCTATATAATATCGGTATATAGAAACAGGCGTGTCTACACGCGCATTTGAATGCAAAGTTGTGTCAAAATTTCAAAACAATCGGTCAAGAACTTTCAGAGATTTAAGATTTTGAACAAATGAACATTTACATTATATATAGATAGGTAGATATTGTAAAACAAACCGTTGTTAACATCATTCAATATAATATGATACTATCTCCAGGCCACTTCATAGTATTAGATAAATATACATGACTAAATAAACAAGATCTTGTAAATTAATCTGAAAATTTAACACTAAAATAATAGTTAATTTAGTGCATAATTCTTCCTTGAGAAAATCAAAAATGTTATTTTTCTATGTCAAATTTGCACTTAATTTTTATCAACTTTCTATTTGTCACAACCTTGAAAGGACTGCGTCTTATTTTACGGAAAGGTAGAATTCATTATAATAAGGTTTATAAATGAAACTTCTGGAATGTAAAAAAAGTATAAAAAATATTTATTTATCTTCCAACAATGTAATTTTAAAATGCCAAAAATCGTAAAATTAACAGTACAGAAATAGAAAAATTAATCACAAATTCACCTACAAATAATAAATGGCAAACCTAAATTAGTTTAAAATATAATATCATTAAATTTCAGTATTTTTATCCTAATATTATTTAAACATTTTGCCTATTTTCCTAGCGCTATAGTTAAGAGATTTGAAGAGTCCGGCAGTGAGGATGCCTTTGATAGACTGTCTGACGCTGGACTGCCACACAATGGTGCTGAGGGCCTTCTTCAGGATATCGGCGCACTTGGGGTCGTGAGCCAGGTGATCCAACACATCTCCAGTGCCTGCTTCTTTCCCCATACTCTTTTTGAAGTGGAAGATTTCAATCAGTCGCAGCGGGTTGGACGGCAACTGGGACAGATGGTAATGCTTGGCTCCAGGTGAAATATCTTGCTGACAGTTCCCATCTCCGCTTTCGGGAGCAAAGTGAACCAAAGTCTTCAGGTTTGTGATGGTTGGAGTGTACAGGTGCCTGAATTTAGCAACTTGAGGCTCCACGATGCTTTTCACTTTGTTTTTATCCTCTCCGAAGATCATCCTGAAGTCACCGGAGTAGCTGAGGTTCGATATAGTGTGGAAAAACTCGAATTCTGTAAACTTTTCCGGAAGTAACAGGAGAGCAGAATGGACGGCGGATGTCAGGTTCGCCTGAAGAGCCGTGTGAAGGCGAGCATCTGTTTCTGTCAGAATGACTTCAACAGGTTTGTGCAGTCTTCCAGCCAGGTAGAGATAGTCCCAGTCCAGCAGGTCGGCGATGAGATCCTTCTTCGATACAACGCCATACTTGATGAGGACTCCTTCCTCTTTGATCGGAACTAGCGTGTTGAAGTACACTTGGGCGCCGAGACTCTCTTGGTACTTGGTTACGAGCCCCCCACCTAAATACTTGAGAAAAGAGTAGTGATTGCCGTTGGTCTTCAGGTTGTCTGCATGCCACTGAAGGGAGTCCTCAGTGGAGATGATGAGGTCGATCATCTGTTCACTCTTAATGGTCCCCGTCTGCGGCTTCACCCCCGAGCCGTACGCGAAAGAAAAGCTACACGATTTGGGAAATTTACACAGAATTCGGGAGTACACCGGTGAAACGACACGGACGGTCGACATGGCACGGGCCGTTGCCATTTTTAAATATCGCATATATATACTTAAACACGGGTGCAATCGGTAAATTATGTTGGTGACCTGCTTGACCTAACCTGAGCGACGTCAAATATTGTGTGAATCCTGCGATGCCATTGCTTGTGATGACTCTTTTTCAAAGTTTTAGTTATCAATCCGGCTTCGTTTTAGCCGTACAAAGAGTCAAAACAATGCTTTGAATACGATTATTGAGTGATACGCAAACATAACCTTTCCGCGTTCAACCATAGACAATAATCTAAACCAAAAAAATCACAGACAACCAAGACAAAGGTTTTTTTATGGTCACGTAGGCACTACAAAACGTGATGTTTTACACGTAAACTGATCATTCACGAAATAACGGCATTTTCGAATTCAACACGACTCGAGAAAAAAAAATTTCATAATCAGCGACTTTAGAAGTAGATAATATGTTCAGGTATTGCACTTTTACAAGACGAATGCGGAGTTGAAATTTCAGTTGCTTTTTAAGCTCGCTATTAGAGATATTTACGTTCGTCAAGTTGCTCTGTGCAGGGAACCCTGACAAGATAACGCGACTGAAACCATTACCAAAAAATACTGATTAACCGGCCCTGTATTGATTGTATTGTGATGACGTTACAGTTGCTTATTTTTTCTTACAAAGGGAAAACCCAATTCTTGATGATTCTGAGCATCTAATTGACATTATCAGTAGCGTAGCGATATATTTCACCGGTGCTATGCCAAAAAATTTTTCGCAAAACCTTTAAGTTTTTTATAATGAGATAATCAAATTGTTTGGTAACACGCTTTCTCTGCTACAACTTGCAACTACCATACCTATATCTCATGAAAATACGTCATTAAAGCTCTGATATAATATATTATTTTTTTATTTCAATAATCTGTAAAAGTACTACGGCAAGCCCAACGTTAAAAACTCCAATTTTATATGATAACTAGATGTACCCCGCCACGAGTTGCCTTGGCTCCGTTTATCTGTGAAGATAGCGAAACAATAGCGCGTGTTTCTTTTAAGTCCAACAGATGGTGCTGATTTTTTTTAAAAGCGTGTTTTTACTTTTGAGAGATGGCATCTATATAAATAGGTATCTAAAAACACACCGTATTCAACGTTACGTCAAAATTTCAAAGCAATCCGTGTAGAACTATCAGAGATTTACGATTTTGAACAAACGAACTTTTATGTATACCTAATTAGATATGACATAACCAAACACTATTTCTTTACGGGAACACACTTCTTTCTTTCAGGAAGTTTTATATTTCCTTTTCCTTAATTTTTTCAAATAATAGGTATGCAAAACTAGCTAACACCTATGATCGGACTACGCACGTTGCTATAGTCACATTCACATCAATTTCTTCAAAACTATTAATTGTAAAATTATATCCGGATAGCGATGCTTCGATATATAAAGTGTGCTTACTTTGGGAGGTGATTCTACATGAGGGTAATAAATATTCGTATAATAATAAATAATAATCATATTTGGATGATTTGTATAGCGCCGTTTTTTTCTTCTTTATATATTTTTTGAAAAATATTTTTGTGTGGGAACTTCGAAACATTGAAATTTCAATAAAAGTTATAAATATTTTTTTACTTCTACCATCTCTGCCCTGTAAGAACGGAACAAGAAGTGTGTACCAAGACCGAGTTGTTAGTTCGTTAATTATATTTTGCTTAAATCTGCAAGTGTGTTTAGCCTGGTTAAGCCATTTTAAGGGTTGAAAGGTTTTCATTTATGAAAGTGAACTAGAATTTGTTCCTTGCACACCAATATAATTGTTTCACCGTTTTCAAATATCTAATCTCACAGAAATACCAATCACAAACGAGAGTTTTTGTGATTCTTGTTTATAATTGGCCAAAACGTTGACATGGCGGCTCACAGCGGAACATCGAACTCATCTCCGATCGCACGTGAAAATTACCTGGGTGCAGCGATGCCATACCTACCGAAATTTTGGTAGATCTACCGATTTCGGTAAAAATCTACCGAAATTCGGAAAAAATCCGAAATTTTCTGAAAATATCCCAAATTCATTTTTTTCCGTAACTCTCTAGCTACCCCCACCTATAGATTTGAATGTATGTCTGAAATTTGTTAACCACCAACCCCCCATGGATTTCAAAATATTGTGGGAAATTATTCGTCTCCGGAAATTCTCTAGCCACCCTCCCCCTCCATGGATTCTAAAATCTTAGTTATATCATCACTCATCTAGAACCTATAAATATTTTGATGACATACCGATTTTTGAGTCAAATCTACCGATTTTTTCACTCAAATCTACCGATTTACATTTTCGCGGTATGGCATCACTGCCTGGGTGTGTTGTCGTCGAAACTGAATGTCAGTGCCAGAAAAGTAATTTAGGCGGGTGTTTTTACGCCGAATTCTCAATATTATAATTATAAAATTCATTTGTGAGTGGCGTGATAACTTAAATTGATATTTTTTATGGCGAAAGATGTAATTTTGAGTGTTTGTTTCATTAGAGATCAATGACTCCCGCCTGTGGGTGGGTTTGTGTGATACGACCCTTTTCAAATGGAGGCACGTCCCATATGTCTGTCTCGCTCGCACTTGCATATCTGCAGCGAGAGGCGTGCACCGTTCCGTGTCGGGTCCTATACCTTCGTGTGGGTTGCATTGACATAATTTTCTCTTCCTACTAGAGAATTTCCTAGTTGATCGTAAAACCTGTGAAAACACGAACAGTCTTCACTCGAAACCTCTTAATAATTAACGAAAAGTACAATTTCATATTGCTTCAATAAAACAAACCTTCCGGAAATAAAACAGGAACAGGGTTCTCCTCCAAGCGGGATAGGGTACACCCGCCCTTACTATGATATTTGTATATTTACGTTTCTGAGAAATAATAATGTGAGCTAAATAAAGTTAATTTGTATTGAACACGAATCTATAAAACAAAGTTATCTCGCTGTGATTCCTAACGGTTCATCCATAAATACTTAATGAGATGTTCGTACTGGATTATTGAATTTCTTCGTGGAGACAAATTCCTGTTATTTGTGGGACGATCTGGTTCAGCTAAAGTTCTGTTACGGATGTTATCTAAACATGTCCGGCTGTATGCGCAAGAAATCATTACATATAACTCATTATACCACGACCTTATAATAATGTTGTAGTCTGCAAATTCTTCCCAAAGGATTATTGCGCAATTGGGATTCGAGGTGCGTATTTTCTATACCATTATTTTATAGCTAATTATGTGCATTTCCTTTTCTTGTAAATATTGTTTTCTCTTATCGTTTTCACATTATTTACGATTGTATTTAATTTTTTCAATGACTAATTTTGCTTACTACCATATTATAAATCTCTCAAATAATTCATTTATATTATGCAGGTCCATTTGACATTGGACATTTACAGTGAAATTCTATAAGTTATAAATAATAAAATTAAAGAAAGATTTAACTATAATTTTATTATAGATGGGTATTTATCATAGACATCAAATTTATAGACGTACTCTAACATGAAATATGTGTATCCTTTCAATAATCTACAACATCAGTCATGTCTTAGTTTGTAGCGCAGTCCATTGTGGGACTTTTCTGCGCAAGACCGGAGTGTTCATTTTCAAATGAAACGCCTCGCGAAACTAAATATTAGTGTGGTGGATAAATTATAACATATTTGTAAAAATATCAGAACAAAATAGTGTAACAAAATATTCAGTTTTGGAAATGAGTCCTAAATTTTGTTTAACTAATTTGGGATTTGTAGTTAAGTTTTTTTACACAGTCATCAATTTGCGCGTCATGTAAAAAGCACTAGTAATTCGCAAGCAGTTTTTATTTATGATGACTGAATAGTGATATTACAATGCGAGTTGGCCGTATACTGTCAGATTAATTTATTAACAAACTACAGAAAGTAACTAGAAAGAAAACTACAAAATACTGCCTCCCGCGCTGCGCACGTCTCGGTTTGTCCCCTTTCCCTGATTGGCCGATCTATCAATTTGAATGTCTGGTATTTATAGAAGAATTTCTTCTGACACTAGTACAAAAAAAAAAAACAATGGTGCCAGATTACCAGAATGTTCAGAAAGTTGGAAAAACACTTTTTTTTTTTTTTTGCATAATATAATACAGGGTTTTCCAATAAGAGGTGTTATTTTGAATAGCCCGCTATTTCGGTAGATGTTACTTTTGAAGCTGTCATTTTTTGACATTTGACAAGTAGAAACTACGCCATTAATATTAATATGGAACGATACACGCTTCAACAAGGCATTGAAATTATTAAAATTCACTTGAGTGAATCAAATGCAAATCATCTTGAGTGATGAGGCCCATTTCCACCTCGGTGGCTTTATCAACAAGCAAAATTGTCGCATCTGGGCCTCGGAAAACCCAAGATTTATTGTTGAAAAGCCTCTCTATCCTCAACGTGTGACTGTTTGGTGCGGTTTATGGTCCGGCGGAGTCATTGGACCTTACTTTTTCGAAAATGAGGCTGGAGCAACAGTTACGGTGAATGAATTGCGCTATCGAGAGATGATTAATGATTTTTTATGGCCGGAATTGGATGGTATTGATCTGGACAACGTTTACTTTCAACAAGACAGCGCTATGTGCCACGCAAGCAACGAAACCATTGATCTTTTACGATTGAATATCAAAATAACACCTCTTATTGGAAAACTCTGTATTTATGAATTTAATTTTTTTTTAATATGAATACTGAAACTTTTCGGAGCCAATGGCTCTATGTCATCCCCAATTGGGATATGTAGAGAATGGAAGGAGATGTGTAGGTTGAGGAGTACCTGGCTAGCTTCAGACCTGATCTCCAAACAGGGCTTCAATTCTGAATGGTGGTCTTTCACCAGGGTGATACTGAGAGTATCGGTAAATATACAGAAAATAGGGTGACCGGATAAATCATCACAATGATAATTCATCACATCTTTAAAAAGTTATATAAAGTCATAGAAAGTGATGAAACAAAAACTTTATTAACTGGGTTAAGTAGATTAGGTTTAATTTTTTTTTTTTTTCATCGTTTCTAATGACTTTATATCACTTTTTAAAAGTGTGTTGAATTGTCACTGTGTTGAGTTATCATGGAACCAGAAATTAGGTACAAGCTTAATATGTACATTTTATTTTAAAAACCCTTTGCAGTAGTTACCTAAAAATGAGAAGTAAGTATTTCAGTTGCCGTAAATGGAAAATAATGCATTTTAATAGTAATTTCGTTGAAATTAAAATCGGTTTTTCGCTTGGCGGCCATTATTATAGATGTTTAAGTTTTTAGGTTAGTTTATTTCTTCTCTTATTGAACCAATATATGAACCTATGATCCTAAAATAGGTTAATTAGTGTGGTTCAATTAAAAAACTAGCTTAAAAATATGTCAAAACATGCCTTGAAGAAAAGACGTCAAATTATGAGCTTTTTTTAACAAAATAGCTACTAAAATGCATTATTTTCCATTTCCGAAAACTGAAATACTTACTTCTCATTATTATCTAACATAAATACAAAGTGTTAACAATATGTGTATATCAAGCCTGTTTTTCTGTACATTTGCTAGAGTATCTACCACTACGGATATAGTAGCAAAACAATGCTTTTTATAAAATAATGAAGTATTATTAAATGTGTCATACCCTCTACTCAGCAGCCTCAAAGATTGCATAGGCCATGAGAAAAACCGATTTCTCTCACAGCCTTCTATGTGGAGTCAATTTTGAACAACAAAAATAAGTGATGCGCACAATCAGTGAGAATCTATTGTAGTTCTGTTAATTTGATCGTGTCATGTCTTCCTGGAGTGTCCCTTTTTCTTTTATCTATCTCTTTGTGTTATAATCATCCTTTCAACATACATAACGGCTGTGTTTTGGTAAAACCCTTCGAGAAACATTTTTTTGGGAATCTTGCTTTTCAGTGGTTTCATATAGAATAATCTTTAATGTACAGCAGATTTTTGCTGCAATTTTTTTAGGTTATTTCCGGAAAACCGTGTATGAAATTACTCAACCCTCAAATCTCTCATAATTTTAAATAGAAATGCAATATTATTTTACATCAAACTTTTGAAAAACAAATAATGACTTTTTTTTACTAAACTTCAAGATTTTAAATTAGTTTTTAACAAATTTGTAAGTATTCATTTTTGTTGTATCCTGTAAATTTTTTGATTTTGTGGCTTGAAAGGTTTATGAAACAATGGTCTATATAATATACATTTCGCACACCAGGAATCCGTATTTTATTTTTAATGTGAACAAGTAGGTACCTACCTCATCTTTAGAAATGTTTCCAGCAAAGATTTCAGATGTATTTAGGTAAATAAGTACCTAAGTAATGTTTGTCGAGTCTTTTGATTGGTCGATAAGCCTGCTTATCATGGCTTTAAAAATGGATAGGTAGGTACTTTTATTACAGTCAACAGGGCATTTAATGTCAATATAACTTTCTTGATAGTAGTCTTAATCTCATGGTGTAAATAAAGATTAAATTCCTTATTTGAAGGTTACAGATCGACACACTTAACTTTGCAGTCTTGGGGGTTCACTTGATAAGGCCATTCTTATTTGACAAGTCATTTTAGGGTCATATAATCTCTTGACACTCCCTTCTTCATTCCAAGCGTCCCTTTCTTAATCTTGCTCATTCTTCTATCTAGCGTTCCTTCGGAATTTCCACATTTCTAACACGACCAAACATAGTTCTACCACATATATTTGTAAAAATAGTAAATAATCAACCATAAGTAGTTTCCCCATAATAACTAGTTACGTTCAGAGAAATGATTTTTTAATATATTGTTATGAATACGCTGGCGAACAAGAGGTTAGTGGAATTTATCCTTTCTCCTTCTTTTAAAGTCCTTATTAGCCTTTCCATTGTGAACATACTTCCTAAATATACAAACTCATTTGTTCAAGTATTTAGTTGACTCCAGTCCCTGGGGAGGAAGTTTTAATCCTCATTCAATAAAAATAAATCTTTGAAATCGGCTACTAGCTGGCCCAATAGATGGTTCAACTAGGTCGAAAATTGAAAATATATGTATTATAGTAAAAAAAAACTAGGTCGAAAATCGAAAATAGATGTATTGTAGTAAAAAAATTAGGTCATAAACTGAAAATAGATGTATTTTAGTAAAAAAACTAGGCCGAAAACTGAAAATAGATGTATTTTGATAAAAAAAGTAGGTCGAAAATCGAAAATAGATGTATTATAGTAAAAAAACCATGTTGAAAACTGAAAATAGATGTATTTTAGTAAAAAAACTAGAACGAACACTGAAAATAGATGTATTGTAGTAAAAAAAAAACTAGGTCGAAAATTGAAAATAGATGTATTATAGTAAAAAAACTAGGTCGAAAATTGAAAATAGATGTTTTATAGTAAAAAAACTAGATCGAAAATTGAAAATAGATGTATTATAGTAAAAAACTAGGTCGAAAATTGAAAATAGATGTTTTATAGTAAAAAAACTAGGTCGAAAATTGAAAATAGATGTATTATAGTAAAAAAACTAGGTCGAAAACTGAAAATAGATGTATTGTAGTAAAAAAAAAACTAGGTCGAAAATTGAAAATAGATGTATTATAGTAGTAAAACTAGGTTGAAAATTGCGTCGCTAATCTCTACTGCAGTGATGTGGTGCAATTCCTTTAGATCTTTGGAAAAATATAAATAATATAAAAAAGAACAACATAAGATTTTTTCGGTGACCGGGTATCTCATCAAAATGACAGTTCAACACACCTACAAAAAGTGATATAAAGTCATGAAAAATGATGAAACAAAAACTAGGTTAAATAGGTTACATAGGTGACTATTTAACTTAGTTTTTGTTTCATCACTTTTAATGACTATATCACTTTTTAAAGGTGTGTTTAATTGTCATTTTGACGAAATATCATGGGACTGATCTTTTTATATCTTTCTTCCTTTTTAATCTCCGATTAAACTCCCAATGAGGTAAGTCACGAACTGCCTCTGGTGACAACCAACTACAGACAGGAGCAAAATAACATTGCGAAAATGTTATTTGTGTAATTTTACCTACTGCCTATTTAGCCAATAATAATATAAATAATATACATGAAGTTCTACCGAGCCGAACCCTCTGATATGAAAATATCTGGAATCGGTGAATTATTTTCCCATTTGATCTCTGGTGAGTTGACGTGTTGTTCTTGTATTGTTTTGTATTTATTTTGCTTATATAATGCACTTACATAATGTTGATTGACTAGATGATCATTTGTGGAAAAGTGAGTGGAAGGGTTAAGTTTTTCCTTTGGGGAAGATTTAACCCGGACAACTAAATCGGAAGTTAAAAAAATAACTATATATCTATACATTTAGGCACAATCAAGTTTTAAAAATAATTCACCAAAGTTTGGTAATTAAACATAACTTGATTGACTGCCGTAATATAGTACCATATTATGAATACGAACCAAATTCAGTTTTAGAAAACGAATTTTATAAAATATTATTATGATAAAACTATACTAACAGACCGAACGATTAGTCATAATAGACCCGATATAGTTTTACATGACAAAATTAAAAAAATAACTTATATCATTGATGTCGCTATTCCAAATTCCTGTAATATTAAAAAATCTGCTAATGAAAAAATAAGAAAATACACAGATTTAGGAAATGAAATAAAAAGAATTTGGCATTCTCAGACTATAAAAATATTACCATTCGTTATTTCGGCTACTGGCATTATACCTAGCTCTCTCATTAAAAATTTAGACGTATTAGGTCTATCAAAAAATTTATATATAAAGATGCAAAAGTCGGTCATTTTGAATACATGTAGGATAACGAAAGATTTTTCAAATATTTATGTTGAGGGATCAGTAGGATTTATAGGCCCTGTTAGAAGTTCTACCGAGCCGAACCCTCTGATATGAAAATATCTGGAGTCGGTGAATTATTTTCCCATTTGATCTCTGGTGAGTTCTTGTATTGTTTTGTATTTATTTTGCTTATATAATGCACTTGCATAGTGTTGATTGACTAGATCAGGGCTGTGAGTCGCCACGCCCCGGGGCGCCGCAGGATCATCCCAGGGGCGTCGTGAGGCAATCTTTATAGCGAGAATATCGTTCCATCAGCACTGCAGCGTTAAGGGTTTTATTACCGTTTGCGACATCATACTTGTGTGAGACAGGTTTCTCTGCAGTTGCAGTAATTAAGAATAAGTACAGATCAAAAATAAATTTAGAGGCAGAGACGAGAGTGGCGATTTCGAAACTTCAACCTCGTTTTGAGAAACTATGCTCAAAAAAGCAAGCACATCCTTCTCATTAATACCAAAGAAAGAAAATTGCTTTTTTATCTTTTTTGTTTGCTTCCATTTTTATTTTTATTGGGGGGGGGCGTCGCAAAAATATGGCAACTTCCCAAGGGCGTCACAGTTGAAAAAAGTTTGGGAAGCCCTGGACTAGATGATCATTTGTGGAAAAGTGTGTGGAAGGGTTTAGTTTTTCCTATGGGGAAGATTTAACCCGGACAAAAAAATCGGAAGCATTAAAAAAAAATTGGATGACTTGTATAGCGCCGTTTTTGTGCAAAATCACCTCAAGGGCGCTGTACAAACAGCGTATAGGTAAAATAAGGTTGGTAAGAAAAATTCCATGAATCTTTCATTGAACTGTTATACAATAGTTTTCCTAGAATAATTATATTACCTTCGTATGTAGTCACGCTATCTTGCGAGAATTTTCCCCACACTATGTCTGGGGAATTTTGCTTATGAAAAACTAACCAATCATCAATTTTATTATTGTATCTTGAATCAGCGAATTTCTTTTATGGCATTGCGTATTTATCCATAGATCGTGGTGGAAATTGAGATGGAAAAAATCAAATTTCTTGAAGCCAGAGCTCACCGTTCAAGCATTAGCCAGATTTATTATAAAATACTATTGTATATTATATTACACCCATTCATAGCATTAACTATATTTTCGCGAATTAAAGCGTTAAATCGTGTTTTTAGCGATAATAAAAACACGATTTTTTAGTCGCTATAATCTTGTATTAACAGATCATAGAACGAACATGACACTCTACTGTAGAAACATGTGCCATGTTGAGTTTCAATCAATAATACAATAAACATGTTTAAGTGATTTTGCTAATTTAATTGTTTTTCCCATCTTGCCGACTCTCCATTCCTTGACGTTATCCTATTTAGCTATAAACACTATGAAAACGCAAAATTAAAGCTATAAAAGCTATTTTTTCAATAATTAATGCTACATTTCTTAAAAATTAAACCTATGAATGGGTGTTTTTAACTATATATTATACTATATTATATTACTCTGTCATGTTGTATCTTGCAATGAATAGTTCAAAGCTCCATAGCTCACAGTGGAAATGTTGTGATCTTAAAATAGATGATTTGAAACTTAAATTTCTAAATGGAAAAAAGGATATTTCATGACGCTAGATCTCACCCTTCAAGCTTTAACAAGAATTCAAAGGACGGGTTGTTTCGGAGAATCTGAACAATTCATCAAATTTCAACGTTCATTTTCCAGTTCCGCGAAAGATTTTTTCAAGTTCTGTTTTTATTTCAGTTCTGTCTAGCCAATAACCTATAATGATATATTAACAGAACTTGCATAGGACTTTTACAGACCCCGGAAATGAACGTTGAAATTTGATGAATTGTTCAAATTCTCCGAAACAACCCGTCCTTATATTTCACTTTGACTAAAAAAATTTAGTATATTTGTTCAATGCCTGCTTAAAAAAGTTACTATGTAAATGGTATTTCTGATTCATACGCCTTAAAATGCATACAAGATTATTTATCTTGTTGCCTTTATTTGTATGCAGATAAGATTGAGGGATTCATACTCTAATACACGGTGTCTGGAAACTCGTAGTACAAGCGGGAAACTGGAGAATCTACATCACATAGAGAAGTCAAAAAATTATTTTTTTCGTACTATGTATTTGTTTTTTTTTTTTTTTAACTTTTCTATTTTTGGGCCAACTAAA
The DNA here is from genome assembly GCF_061612785.1 of Hesperophylax consimilis. Taxonomy (NCBI): domain Eukaryota; kingdom Metazoa; phylum Arthropoda; class Insecta; order Trichoptera; family Limnephilidae; genus Hesperophylax; species Hesperophylax consimilis. The sequence goes on along the minus strand of NC_142861.1, from coordinate 8,541,864 downwards.
ATTTTGGAGCCGAATCTCTCTGACACATTTTAAAACACATTAAACAGCTGATAGATTTTTTTAAATTCCAACTTTGGACACGATTTACTCTACAACGAAAACACGAAACAAAATAGTTACACACTATACAATTGACTCCAACTGTAATATAAAATCACAGTTTCCCGTTTTGTACTATAAGTTTCCGAACCTGACAGATGAATGTGGTGACTTGTACAGGAAAAATAGGATTAATTTGAGGCTGCTTTTAAAAATTTTATTACTGCAGTCTCAACTCCCCGAAGCCTGTGGGACTGTTGTAATGATGATTTAGGGTGTGTTGTGTGGCTGAATGAAGTGGGGAGGAGGAGATAGGGAAGAGGAAGGTTGAGAAGTATCTGCCTATTCCGATGTGGTCACCAAACACGGCAAACAAAATTAAAAATGATATTTACATGTATGCTCGTTAATTATCCTGCTACAATCGATCTCACTATATTGTTATTACGATATAAAATATTATGACATTAATAATTATTAATATTTTTTTTTCTTCTTTTCAGATCGCGCTTATAATAAATACCACGCATAAAAATCAATATAATTTTTGATTAATAAGGAATTATCCTCATCATCGTAAATCTTTTGCTAAAGAGCAATAAATTTTATTAAATAAACTTTTAATTAAATAACCTTCAGTACATAGTTCATGTAGTAACTTTTTAGATTTTGATTTAATTTACAGTTAACTGAGTTTGGTTTTAATATCGCTCTTTCGTTATGTGTGCACAGATCAAATTCTGAAAGACTCGTAGAGTTGTGTAATTACATTTGCAACTGAGTTTGGTTTTAATATCGCTCTTTCGTTATGTGTGCACAGATTAAATTCTGAAAGACTCGTAGAGTTGTGTAATTACATTTGCCAAATCGTATGATTCTAACTCCTTTGGATATGTTGTATGTCTAGATTGGAAAACCGATTGAAGAAATAGTATTCTTAAAATCACCTTGATTGGGGTCTTTTAATTGACGGTATAGCTAAAACGATTGTAATAATTTACCCAAAACTTGATGTTTTTAACGGCCACTAGTGACCAAATTCTTGTATAGATTATTACGAATTCTAAGGTTTTATTGAATATATAAGAAGTAAACTAACATAACAAATATGTTTTTCTAATGATTTCCACGCTTTAATTTCTGATGTATGTTTACTAAATGCCTTATAACAACCCTACATTTGCCAAATTCAGTTGGATATTTTAAGATGTTTTTGTATAAGGCAATTTCCCAACTGGGAATTTTGGTCAATGCCATCCCTAATTGGGGTATGTTGTTAGGCTGAAAGAAGTAGAGAAGGCAAAGAAATGGGGAAGAGGAGATTGTAAAGCACCTGGCTATTCAGATCTGGTAGCCAAACAGGGCTAAATCCATTTAAAGCAACATTTCGATTCTGAATTGTGATTTTTTACCACGGCGATACTGAGAGTATCTACGACTCTGTAATAATTTTACAAGAATTTGGTCACTAGTTTGGAGAGCTGTTAAGAATGTTTTACTGAGAAAAGTTAACAAAATTGTTAAATAATTTACAGGAAATTTTAATAAAATTAAAATCTGACAAATTGAATATTGCAGAAGCAAAAAATAGTTACAGCCAGTGAGTGTGATAAAAATATACTTGGCTTGCATCAGCGTCACTTCAGTGTAAGATTGTCAGCAGAGTAGTGGTAGTAGTAGTAGTGCAAGTGACTCAGTAAACTCAGTGTAAGTGACAATCGGGTCGTAAGTAGTGAGTGCTAGAGGTTAGCGACAGGTAGCGAGGGAGCAGAGAGTGCGGGAGAGATTTCCGCCAGCCATGCTAGCGGGGGACGGGATCCGCAAGGTGGTGTGGTGACCCGACGCATCGAGAGGGGGCGCCATGATGGATAGCCAACTGCCCCCCGGGGGCTCCAGCTCCACGGGTCACCTGTCCTCGGCCGGAGTGGCCTTCACCAGCGCCGGGACCGGTAACTATACCCATTTTCTTACTTTCTTTATCTAATTAACTAACCATTCCTGCAGGGTAGGCAGAGAGGCACACAACTCGACCCGATCGCTCAGGGAGTGGAAATATGAACTGCTTTAGCCATCCCAAGTCAAGGTGTGAGTTACCATGCTTAGGCCGTTTGACTCTGGGGAACAGTGTCGGGAACGGTGCCTCGGAGAAACGGGGTCATACCTCGAAGTATTTAGATCTTACCCCGGCACTGCTGAGGTTGACCTTTTATTTCCCTAGATACTCGTGGTACCAAAATTGGACCATTCAAACAAAAACAAAAAACTAGGGGCCTTAACGGAACCTAGAGGGGGTGGAAAGAAGAGCTGAAGCCACCTCTGTGAACTCTTTCCTTGTGGGGTCTTCAGGGAACCCAAACAAAGGGGGACTTCCGATGGGAAAACCCTTACCGGTACAGGATCCTTCAGCGGGTCCATACACGGGAAAACAGGAACCCTCACTGGATCTGGAAACAAACTCAAAGGAATGCGTGCTCACGGGTACTATCCGTATACCGTCTTCACTGTAATAATAATAATACTCTTCTGTTATTCTGACTTCTTGTCATGACCTGACTCTTACTGAAATATTTGATTCACTAAGGCTGATTTTAGTGTCACGCTCACCGTCAGCGCTCATAGATCAGCGCGTAGTTCGTCAGCGCCTAGGCTCAGCGTGGCTCGTTTCAGTATCGTACTGACCGCCTTACTGTACAGTCGAAGACCAAAATGCGGAGTGTGTTAGTTATTGCTGCTTTGTACTACCTATCCCAAAAAAATAAAAACCGGCGACGACGAAGACTCCATGTTCATCCATTGATTGAGCAGGGAGCCGTTACTGGAGACTTTGTCTTGTTATATGGCCTGTAACTCGACCTGTATCCACTTCGCGATTCGCCATGACTGTACACGCGATGACGTCTGCTCCGCTCGACACTAGAACGCTCACTGAAAGCAGAGGCGCTCGTGCGATCGTCAGCGCCGACACCTACGAGGCGCCGACGCGCGACGTGTACGGCCGCGTAGCCATCAGCGCTGACCACCTTGCGCGCTGATAGCTACGCGTCATTCAAAAACGCTTCCTAGAAGTTCATATATCTCGACCATCAGCGCCGACGGTGCGCGTGCGGTCGGCGTGACACTAAAATCAGCCTAAGTCGTACCATATCTTCCTCGGGTGTCCCCGGCTTCTTCTACCATTCACTTCTGCTTCATATATTCTCCTTGCATTCCTTTCTTCGTTCATCCGCTCTAAATGCCCAACCATCTAAACGTCCCTTTCTTAACTCTTTGCACGCGGCCGTATCAACTGTTGTTACGGCAAAAAGTCTATACTCACACGCGGCTGTATCAACAGTTGATACGGAAACTTTGACGGCCGATATTCCAGCGCTCTTTCGTCATAAATGTATTTCTTGCTCACTTGGACACTTGTAGAACTATCACGATGCTGACATCTACAAGAATTTCTCAAAAATAAAATTGTATTATTCATAAAAAAGATCGATAATCAAGTGCGCCTCTTCGCGCCTTTTAGTCCTTTAGTTTACATTTTTGTCAACGGATGGCGTTAGTACTAGTTTGTCATTCACAACTTTTCATAACTAAAAATGATAAGTGATCATGGTGTCCCACTTGTGTCTATCAACGCAGTGGACTAAGTACACTCACGCCGAGTGAATGGCGGGACCACATTCAAAAGATACGGTATGTCTTTGTATGAAATTTTATGTTTTTGTTTTAAAAATATAAACATCTAAGAGTGTCGACACACGAGGATTTGTTTTCATATTGTGGAGAATAATCTGTTCTGTCTATATAGTCCAATAAATCATGCTAGAATGCTATAATTTGACATTTAATTGCGTGCATAGGTATTTGAAAATATGTACCGCGTACGGGTATAGATAAAACGGAGCAAATTAACGCGTTCAAAAGGTTAATATTATCCATTTCGCTTGTATTTCACCAGATTTTCAGATCTTTCCGGATCTCCTCATTTTTGACATGGTTACACATGGTTACAGTCTAATATCATCCTTTCTCTGCATTCCAGCTCAAAGGATAGTGGCACTGATAATGATATTTAATAATAAATTAATGTCTTGCATTCCACAATAGATAAATATACAAAGAATGCCATCATTAGGTATTAATAAAAACAGATGTCGAGGTATTTGCATTATTTTTAGATATCGTAATGAATAATGTTGGTTGAACCTTGATTGTAAATAATAAAAATGAAATGTGTCAGACATTGTCAATATCAATTTGAGATTATTCTCGACATTGACTAGTTAAGTTATTATTGAAGGAGACAGACAGCAATACAAGAAATGAAAATATAATGATAAATGCTGCTATGTAGGTACTTTACTAGAAGAAATTTTTTTATTATTATTATTATTATGTAATGGGCAGGCAGCATTCTGTTGATGCGCTCATATCTGATTTCACAACAAGTTTGACAGTAATTGAGTTGTTTTAAGTTTGAACTAAGTCCTTTCTTCTCTCCAAATGTGAATCCAATAGAGCTTTGAATTGATTTATATTTGTTGCATCGATGACATGTTGTGGGAGTTTGTTCCAAGCATCCACTACTCTATTTGCAAGGAAGTGTTTTCTAGGATTAGATGCAAAAGGCGTTTTGGTAATTTTTTTTGAGTGTCCACGGAGATTTATATTTTTATTATTAATGAAGATTTCTTGGATGCTAGGGCAACTGTAATGTCCAGATAAAATTTTGAAAGTCTCGATCAAGTCACCCCTTTCTCTTCTTTCTTGTAAGGTTGGTAATCTTAGTTCCTTGAGTCTATCTTCGTATCGTAGATCTTTCAGAGCTCTTGGTATTTTAGTGAAACGTCTCTGTACTCTCTCTAACAGATTTATATCCTTTGTGAAGTAAGGACTCCATATTTGGAAAGCATATTCCAGGAGAGGTCGCACATATGTTTTATATATTTTTAACATCATGTCCGGTGTTAGGTCAAGGAAGGTTTTCCTGATTAGATATGTTAGTGAATTTGCTCTTTTCACAATTCCAGCGATGTGTAGTTCCCATTTAAAGTCCTGTGATATGGTAACTCCTAAGTCTTGTTGTAATGTCACTGCTTTTAGAGGTGTTCCATTAAGTTTGTAGGCAAGTGTAGGGTTAGTTTTTCCAACATGTAGAACAGTGCATTTTTCGACATTTATTTTTTTATTAATGAAACTTTTTAGATATAAATTAGGTTTAACAATTAGTTATTTCACATTTAAACCCTGGCCCCGTAGTAAGCGTTCAAAGATGGTTTAAAGGGGAGATATGTAAATACGAATGTTAGAGGGAGCGCGCTAATATTAAAAAATCATAACAATTAAGCGAAAATGGTGAAAATCTTTAATAAAACACGACTCGTTTGAAATCGAGCAAAAATTTCTCGACAAATGCTTTAGTAGTTTTTTCAGATACACTGTGAATTTTTTCATGCCTATAACATATTAAATAACAGAACAAAACTGGTTTTTAATAATTTTCGGAGCTTACTTTGCGATTTTTTGCTATCGAGGGAATTTTAAATAATTAACGTTTCGGCATAACAAATGTGTAGATATTATCTTCGAAAATAACATATATTTTTTTTAGAATATAAAACTTAAAGAGTTAAAGAGAAACTTATTTTAAATCGGTTGAAATTTGTATTTTAAACCTTTATATTTCCTACCAGAAAGTATTTGTGTGAATTTCCGCATTGCAATAAAATCAAATAAATGGAATATTTTTGTATGTATCTAAAAATTAATTTATTATTAAAAATAAACATGTAATTTTTGAAATATCAAAATTTTTTAATAATATTTTAAAGTTTTCAAAATGGCTCACCTAACGGTTTTTCATCTAAAGTCTAAACTCCAAACTAAAATTACTAATGAAGAAAAAAATCACATTTTATTACACAATGTATTATAATCATTATTGTCAGCTCACTTTTTTGTCGTTTCATATAAAAACGATCATTAATAAAAAATTCACAAAGTTTCATAAATTTTTCTCAAATTGCTGTCGGAATCTTTGGTTTCATAGAGGTGTACAATTTAATTCTTCTGTGGTTAACTTCTAGATTTGAATATAAAGCGTGGTGTTTTCTCTTTCTGACACTGTTTAGATCATACTAGCTGACGTGTACCCGGTGTTGCTGGGGATTATACTTAGGAAATAGTTATATACCATCACGAACTTCTGTAGCCCTTTTTAAGGCGATGTACTACGTCGTGTAATATTTTAAATTGAGCCGCTATCAATAACAACCCTTACGTAGATGGCGATAAGGTTTAAATTCCCGTTTAACACCATCCGCCTGTTTTGATTTATGCAAGAAAAAAACATGGCCAAAAAGTGCCTTTTATTTTATTTTGTGGATGTTCAGGCATAAATATTAAATTTTTTTTCGATCATTTTATAAATAACTTAATTTGCCACATTATACAATAAAATCATAACCGAAAATGGGTTCGTAAGTAGGAAATTTTGAACTTTAAAGCAGTTTTCATAGGCCTTTACACTATTTTTTTCTGGGCTTATAAAAAGATTAATCTAAAAAATACTCGATTATTTCAAAGGCCGAGATGTATTCTACTCGCAGTATTTAATTAAAGCATCTGAAACATTTCTAGGCGACCAAATTTTCAAACCAAAAACACATGATTTTGCATTACTACGTATGGCATCGCCTTAAGATATATAATTCTGTAGCACATTATTTTTATGTATCTCATAAGGTTTAGCCAGCGTTAGCAATGTAAGTGCCCAAAAATATTTTTTTTATAACTTGATTACAAAACATCAATTTTTATCTACTTTCTATAAATATAATATGCATGTTATTATATTTATACCTTCCAGAAGAAATTCTCTAAATGGTAGTGAAAACCCTATCAAAATCTGTTGCGTAGTTTAGAAGAACTAAGCGCACAAACAGAGAGACGCGGTGGTCAAATAACACATTATTTCTGATGACTGAACTAAGTTACAATTTAACGCTACTACTCTTCGCAGCTTGTTGATAATTACACTTTGCACATCCTTCCCATACGCTACACTGCTGTAACTCAAAATATTTAAAATTAATCCCTAAATGAGGTATGTTGCGAGACTGAAAGGAGCCGGGAGGGAAGGGAGATTGGAAGAGGAAGGTTGGGAAGTACCTGTCATTTCAAACAATATTTCGATTCTGAGTGGTGGTCTTTGACAGACTCCGTGGATGAACGATTACAATCACTGGCTATTAATTTAATTTGAACGCGTCAAATTCCAGCGTTTGCAAGTAAATGTTATTTGATTAATTTATGTTATTTAACAATTTATTCTTTATAATATAGTAAATTTGCGGCACATTCCAGAGTGGAAGATACTCTGAGTATCGCCCTGATGAAAGACTACCATTCAGAATCGTAACGTTTCCTGAAATGGATTTAACCCTAAGTGTGCCAAGACGTCCAATGTCGATTTCCTATTAGCTCACCGCACTTTCCTCGATTATATGGTGTTTTGAAAATGCTCTTAGCATACAATTTTTTTTTTATTCATCTGAAAAGGAAAAAATGTATCTTAATATTATTCTAGCTTGTTGTTTCGTCTCTTGCAAATATGTTTATTTTATCTGTGATTTTTCACAGATAAAATAATAATAAATTATGCACATCACAAAATTCCATGTCAAATATCATAATTTTTCATTTTATTCATTCCTGTATCTATTTACAGGAATTCCTCCTATGACTTATTTATTATAGAGAGAAAAAAATATATCTCTCTGAATAGAAGTAGCTATTTTTATTTTTTATTTTAGTTTATTTAGGAAACATACAGTTTTACAAAAAAAATAATTGAACATAAAATATAGAACATGATTTAAAGCAGTTAAGTTCCATTTATAATATTTATAAAAGCTAGAAATTAATTAAAATTAATAAAGTACATAGTGTGTGTGAAAAATGATTAAAAAGAGAATACTAAACAATACAGAAGTAATATTTTTAACTTAGGTACATAGTAAGGTTAATTTGATTTAAAACGATTTAAGGGTACAGTAAAAAATACAGAAAACAATATCGCTGAAGGCATTATAAGATTTGCAGATACGCCCGAGCAAGGAGTTTTGTGCGTATTTCGATTTGAAATGTTGTATATAAAATAAGGTATTTGATCTGGTATTGCGTTCAGGACAATGAAATACAATCCTTTCTAACAAGGCTGAGGATTCAATAAGGCAGTTCACAACTTTGTACAGAAACAGTACGTCAAAATTTTTTCTTCGTTTGTAAAGAGTAATAGCTGTCCTGCATAAACTGCATAATGTATATAAAGATATATAAATATGGTTATACATTAGGTTACGTTAGATGTTACAAATTACAACAACGTAATTTTGCTAAAAAAAAGAAATTACGAAAATAGTGTCAGCCGCTATGTACAACGGACAATTGGCATTCTAAGGGTTAAACGTGTTTGGTGACCAGATCTGAGGTATACTCTCAGTGTCTCTAGACGATTGGGAGCAGTTGGGACTCTGGTGCGGTACTCACGTCGCCGCTACTATAATAAATAAATAATAATAATTGGATGACTTGTATAGCGCCGTTTTTGTGCAAAATCACCTCAAGGGCGCTGTAGTATTTATTTATTACAAAATAATGCATTACAAAATAATAAGTTATAATGTATTATTCCCAGTGAGTTTACAAAACTTATTTCGGGAAAGACAACATTATATTATAGGCAAGACAACATAGATACATTCAAATAAATAAACGCAGAAGTTATTTTGGAGTTCCATAGAAAGAATGTGTCGTCATTAATAAAACTGCTGAGGAAATAGCTTTTAAGAGCTTTTGCCAATGTTTTTTTGTTCGTTGCCGGAAGTTTTAGATTACTAGGTAATGCGTTGTATTGCTTCTGTGCAATGTATTGTAAGGAGTTAATTCGAAATTTAGTCATGTAAGTAGATGACGATATACGTGTTACGATTAAGAGTATCTGACGCTCGGTGACGGGGCATGTCATCAAAATGACAATTCAGCACACCTCCAAAATGTGATATAAAGCCATGTAAAGTTGAGAAACACTGTTCTAGAGATACTGAGCAGTGATGATTATAGATTATAAATTTTTAATAATGCAATGATAATATCCTAATGCATCACAATTGCGGGTTATGAGGATCTTTAACATTATCATTATCGTAGATTATCTGTAGGATTATCAATATGATTTGTGACAGTAAACATGAATTGAATCACAAAAAATCATCTTATAATTACTCGCCATTTTCATCAGTGCCATTTTTGTGATTAATCACCTCAAGGGAGCTTTATAAAGAATCAAAATGAAGAAAGAAAAGATTAAATTAAATAAATATAAGAATTTTTTAATTTTTTTATTAACAATATAAAGTTTTTTTACAGGTTTTTTTTTCGATGTCTGTCTCACTAGGATAAACCTGTGTCGAGACAGACAGAAGACAGTATGTATTTATATCTGGAAGTTAAATTTTAATAGGTTTACAGAGGTTAGGTTGTATGTATGTATGTATGTATGTATGTATGTATGTATGTATGTATGTATGTATGTATGTATGTATGTTTGTTTGTTTGTTTGTTTCTTACTTATACTGACATTGTTAAAATTTCTTTTTTTGAAACTTATACTGACATTGTTAACGTCTGTTTGTTTGATTCTTATACTGACATTGTTAATGTGTCATTAGGCCATGTCAAGAGTCAGAATAATAGAAGAGTATGTATGAATGTGAATGAGGCAAGGAGTGTGTGCCAAGACCGAGTTGTTTGGCGGTCCGTCCTCTCTGCCTACACCTGCGGGGAAACGCGTGATGGTTCGTTAGTTAGTTAATTAACGTCTGTTTGTTTAATTCTTATATTGACATTGTTAAAGTGTTTGTTTGTTTGATACTTATACCGACATTGTTTGATTCCTATATTGACATTGTTAACATTTATTTATTTGTCTGTCCGTAGGGCGCATGCACCACTCGCTGAGCACGCCCGCCGGCGTGGACTGCGGGGGCGGCGGCAGCTCTGGGGCCCTGTTCCGCACGCCCCCCGCTACCCCCAAGAAGGGCGGCAAGATGCTCGCTGTCAGGGTGCAGATGCTGGATGACTCCATCACCATGTTCCAGGTCCAGGTAGGTCTCGAGTTCACATTGCCTTAATGAGTTGATAATATTATAGTTGGATGAAATTCTTACTCAAAATCGCATCACTTCAAAACAATAACATCTGCGTAGATATCTTTCACATTACCATAGTTAATACATAGAAACATAGGGAGATTTGACATAGAAGCTTGCCGACTGTCACCGAGCTACGACCAAACTACACGGAATACAAGTTGGTGCATGTAGACCCGCTTCGTTCATTTCATTCGCCCTATTGATTCCGCTGTCAGTAGTCCGTTGTTGTCCTCTGTTAGCGCAAGCAAATTATTGGTCGATCTAATTGTACAAGATTATCGAGGAGGTACTTAGGTACTTACGAGGAGGTATTTAGATGATGCTCTGCTACTCTCCCTACAGAAGACCGACTTATAAATAAATTGCACATTCTACGTTCTGAAACTAAAAAGGACTGTGCAGTATGTTCCAATACAAAAATTCGAGGTGGGAGAAAAGAAACACGATTGTATTCCGAAACCTGTGAAAGTAAACCTGGACTTCACATTCAAATAATCAATTGTTGTGTCCATTTTATATCTTGCATACCTGTTTTACTAAAACAAAAAACAAAAAAATAATAAATCTAAAAAAGTTTTTTTATTTTTATATTTCAATTCAAATAATTTATTTTTCTTAAAAAATGCTACGATTTGGCGGTATGTACATACCAAAAATCTTTCGGGTGCATAGGGTTAACAATAGGTACATTTTTCGATAGGGTTAATTTCGATGGGTACATTTTTTTATAAGTTGGAAGCCAAATATTTGCCAGAATCAAATCAGTTTAGTATTGGTAACAATAATGGTATTGGATAATTTAGATTAGGGTGAGTTGACTAATAATTTCACGACGACCTTTGTAGATGATAGATTTTTAATTGTCTTGTCAGTAAGGTTATTGTATATTTTAATCGCAATGTAATTGAGATTTCTTTGTCCAAATGTTGTATTGTTTTTAGGTACTTGCTATTTTGGGTTCGTTTGTTTTAAGCCGTGCGTTTCATGTATTTTCGTAAAACTTGTTCAGTTTTTAATGAGATGAGTTAAAATTGTTTTTGTGTAAATTTGTTGAATATTTATTGAATTCTATTTGAAATTTAGTCAATAAATAATGTATGTATTAATTCGACGAAGAAGAGACACTGGACAATCGTTGTTTGACAATTGTTTTATATTACTTTCTGCCATGCCATCTCTTTCATACTAGAAATGTCGTTACAATCAATAACTCAAAAATTGATGTGCAAACCTTTCCCCAAAGGAAAACCTTATTTAAAAATTGACAACAGTTTATTCCGTCCCAGAACAAAATCCCAGCACTCTGCACTGGTCCCCTTACACACAATTCAATAGTATGAATGGAGTTTCCACTACGTGATCAATTATTCATATCCAATTATAGAAGTTACTTGTCCCGCTCACAGTATGAGCTAGTTACCGGCAAAGTTTCACCGCTACCACAGGGGTAATTTTTGATAATAGATATATATTCAACCAGTTTATTGCCAGGTGGTGCAGAGCTATGGGTTCACAGTGTTCGCACCCAGTTTGCTATCTTTATTGTTTTTTTTTTCAATTTATTATTTTTACATTAAACAAAAACAAAATAACATTACAAAATTGTTTATTTTAGTATTTTTAACCTGATATGAGTGGTGAGGTCGGGTATGTCATACCCGAGAAATTTTTTTAAGAAAAATTTCAGATTATTTAATGTTATTGTTGCTATGCAAATCACGTCGTCACAGTAGCTGGAAGTAAGGGAGTGGGGGGCGGGGTGCAGTGTTGAGTTTGGAAGTATGAAAGTTGGATGGGGTACGTCACACCCTACCTCGTAGCCGGTGTTTAATTTTTATAGTATTGTTATAGTTTGTAGTGTTTTTGATTTATTTTTATAATTTAAAAATACTATAGTTATCTCCATTAACCAAAAAAGTTGTAATTTTACAAACAAAAAAATTAAACTACCAAAACTTGCTAGACTAACTTGTTTTTAAGATTTCGCTTTCGTGCTTCTCAATTTCTCTTCAAAACAATCATCGCATTATGGCTAACATCACCTGGTTCAAGGCTTCCAAGAAAAATATCACTAAATTGTCGATCTTATTATCACTTACTTGTGTTTATGAATATTTATGGTTTTGAAACTAGCTAGTTTTTTTACAACGGGCTGGATCACTGCATCTGCAGTACATTTCGATCATCTTTTTTAAATGCAACAAAATGTATTTCAGAAAAAAAAAGATAAATGGAACTTTAATTTTTGAAAATTATTCTATTTTTTAACCTAGATGAAAGATAAAATCCAAAAAATATTTTAAAATATCCAATATAAAGGTAACCGACATAGACGCAAGGTTTACATATATAAAACGACTTGGGTTCGAACTTAACCGGTTAATTTATTCAATATCTCTAGTTTTAAGTATTTTGAAATTGATTTTTTTAATGCAACAAGTGCTGAAATGAGGTCAGCCCAATTAGAGTACCTTGAAAACATAACATGTCATGTTCAAGGTCAGTCTTCTTCTGTTCCGTTTACCATACCTAATTGTAATGCTCTGTTAAACATGATTGTTTTCACTTTCTTTAGTACCTTTTTATGCATTCAGTTACCTTATTACGTAAAGTTTAGTCTAGTATGTAGGTCGGTATTGCTTCGATAATGATGGTTCATTGAACCTCACTTTTCTTTTATACTACTTAATTTTAAAGCACCCCTCGCCCCTGTCTGTACAGTGGAAAAACAGGCGAACTAGGAGGATTGACTGCTCTACAACTCTGTCTTGAAACACACTCCTAGCTGGATTCATTCGGATTCATACATACTTCGTTTATACATTTGATTCACTTGATTATGTTGTGTCTTTCTCGTTCGTCCCCAACATCTTCTACCATTCACTTGCGCGTCCTGTATTATTTTTTCTTCATTCATTCGCTCTACATGTCCACAATATCTAAGCGTACCTTTCTTAATGCTATTCATTATGCCTACGTTAGCCTTGCATTATTTTTTATGATTTTTTTACATTTTTATTATTGATTTCAAAGAAATCTGATGTAGTCAATTGATGTAAGACCTTATGACTCGCCCCAAATAGGCCAATCGCGTGTCCAAATTTCTTTGGATACGCAGATGCGCCCATAACGCGCTTCTAATGAGCTTTGTCTTATTCAACATTGCAAACAACGTTTCTTCTGGATGGCGGTATCGCTTAAAAACAACAAAATTTTCAATAAACCCAACTCGGCGATGATTATAATTTAATTCCCAATCCATTCATATTTTCCCTTTTAACACGGCATTGTTATGTCACCGTGTTATTACATACGTCTGTCCTTTTGTTTAATTTGTACACCAACACGCCTGCCATTGGATACATGTTTTTAATACACTACATTGTGAATTGTGACAGAAAAGTGTAATTTTTCCGTGTTACCCTGTGACCTTGTCATCAAATATGCATTATGTTGGTTGACGTCTCTTTTGTATTCTTTTACATCTGTGAAATATCACACAAAGGATTTCTGCCAAAAGTCACAAAAAACCATTGTTTTTTGTGAAGATTCTTTATGACCTTTTATAAAAAAGGCCCCCCGACTGTGCTAAAGTAAAGATTTGTAAAAAATAACTGTTATACAGATTAAGTGGTAGATGCTTTCAGTATTGCCCTGGTGAAAGACCGCCATTCAAAATACAAATGGCTGTGTTTGATGACCAGACCTGAATAGTTATATACTTCCTAACCTTCCTCTTTTGCATGTCCTTCCTCCCTTGGGGATGCATAGGCTTGAAAACTTGGGACTCTTACACTAATTAATTCGCATTTAAAAAATCAAACAATTTTTTTTTAAATCTCCGTATTGAAACAATTTTAGGTTTAATATTATCAGAAAAACTTTCCTGCACAACCAAATTTAGGTCTGTTTGTCATAAATTTACAATGAATTAATTTTGTGTTAATGCCACTAAAGGTCTTTAAATGTCAGTATCATTGAAAATATTGTCAGCGTTTTGTAGAAAGGGCAAATACCAAATCACATTTTTACAGAAGAACCTTGTAAATAACTTTCAACATCTAGCAAAGGTCAATAAGATTAAAAAATATAATCCGAATGAAAATACGCTAGGGGTACTGCAGGGATTAGTATTGGGACCTTTATTTTTTACGTTAACTATAAAGGAGATAATCTGTTTATCAGAAGGAGACAAAACTCTCGAACCTTTGCGAAATAGAGCATTTATCCCTGCCTGGAATTTCTTAACAAAAAAAGTCTGTCCATTTTCACAAAATTTATTGCATGTTTTTTTATGGGAGATAAAAAAAAACTAACTGACTAACCATCACGCCGTTTCCTCGCAGGGGTAGGCAGAAAGGACAGACCGCCAAACAACTGGGTCTTGGCACACACTCCTTGCCTCATTCACATTCATACATCGTCTCATACATACTCTTCTATTATTCTGTCTCTTGACCTGGCCCGACTAAAGTATCTGATTCACTTGGTCGTGCCATGTCTTCCTCGGGCGTCCCCGACTTCTGCTACCATTCACATTTGCATCTTATATTCACCTTGCACTCCTTTCTTCGCTCATTCGCTCTACATGCCCAAACCATCTAAGCGTCCTTTTCTTGATCTTACTCAATACGCTTACATCAGCCTTGAACTCTTTGCGGATCTTCACATTTCTCACACGATCATACATTGTTTTACCACACGTACGCCTCATAATCTCATTTCTACAGCATTCAGTTAACTTTCATCCTTTCTCTGCCAGTTCCATGCCTCACTTCCGTACGTCAGGGTAGGTACCAGCACTCCATTGTGGACTGCTAGCTTCGCTTCTTTGGACAATTTTTTGTTAGCGTCAGCTGCGTTCAGTCCATGGGAGATAATATGGAATTATTTTTTCATATATACGGCATAACGTTGCCATCAACAAAAGTAAGAATAGTGAAAGTTTAACAACTCATAGAAAGTTATAAAGTAACAAGTATAAAATGTAAAAGTTCAACAACTCAAAGAAAGGTATAAAGTAACAAGTATAAAATCTAAAAGTACAACAACTCAAATAAAAGTAAAAGCATAAAATGTAAAAATACAACAACTCAAAGAAAAGTATAAAGTAACAAGTATAAAATGTAAATGTACAATAACTGAAAGAAAAGTATAAAATGTAATAGTACAACAACTAGAAGAAAAGTATAAAGTAACAATTATAAAATGTTAAAATAATACAATATCTATAAGTATAAAATGTACAAAAAATATTATTTATTTAAAAAAGGTTTTAAAAAGTGAGTACTGCTAATTATGAGAAGAAAATAATTAACGGGAGAAGAAAATCTTCGATAAATTTAACTATTCATTGAAAAAATTCAATATCAAGTTTCCAGTTGTGAAATATTCATTTTCTATGATTGTAAGATTTGCATATTATTTGTATTATGTAGATTAGTTCATCGTGAATATTTAATTTAAATTTACACTACAACAACAGTTTTGCTATTTCATTGATTAATAATAGATTCAAATAAATTCCTTTGGCTGTTTGAATGCTATGATAGATCCTATCATAGCCCATCAATAATTCACTCCGAAGCGATTATTCTATACCCAACATAGTTAAGCTCTAAAAGGTTGCAGCGTCTCTTTTTGCAAAAAATATATTCCCTGTATGTAAACACAAGGACGTTGAAAGAAATTATTGACTTTGTAACTTAACACTTAGGAACCACAACTAATTATTATTTTTGTGATTAATGGAATAAAAAATGTTTGGCATAACAATTTAAAGCACAGGTAGAGATAGTAATTTTTGGAAAATTCTTATTTTCATTATTATTGTTTAATTCTTAAATTAATATTTTTAAGGCGATACCGATTATGTAGTAATGCAAAATCATGTGTTTTTGGTTTGAAAATTTGGTCGCCTAGAAATGTTTCAGATGCTTTAATTAAATACTGCGAGTAGAATACATCTTGGCCTCTGAAATAATCGAGTATTTTTTAGATAAGTCTTTTTATAAGCCCAGAAAAAAATAATGTGTAAGGCCTATGAAAACTGCTTTAAAGTTCAAAATCTCCTGCTTACGAACCCATTTTCGGTTATGATTTTATTGTATAATGTGGCAAATTAAGTTATTTATAAAATGATCGAACAAATAAAATAATAGGCACTTTTTGGCCATGTTTTTTTCTTGCATAAATCAATGTCGGATGGTGTTAAGCGGGAATTTAAACCTTATCGCCATCTATGTAAGGGTTGTTATTGATAGCGGCTCAATTTAAAATATTACACGACGTAGTGCATCGCCTTAATAATGTTCTTTACAACAGCTGTTTCAGTGCTAAAAAGCCATTATCAAACTGTATAGACAGTTTTATAATAGCTTTAAACACCAAAACATCTGTCACAATAATAATAAAACTAAAATATTTTCAGAACTTAATAAAATCGTTATTATTTGATTTATTTTAAATCATAATTTTATTTTTATTTTGTAGATTATTTTATTTTATTTCTTATTAAAGCCGTCATGGATTCAGTCCTCCAGTGCTCCATCATTGCACAAGTAACATTTTCCGCTTGTAATTATGGTAGTACGAGTTATTCAAATATTGTCAGGTTAAATATGATTTAAAATATTGTCAGGTTATTCGTAACCCGGGAATGATTTTTTTTAATGTAGAAAAAAATATATTCATGCAGATAGGTACTGAATGAGTTAAAGCACTTAACTAATTGTGCCCGAACCAATTGAGCTAGAGACGAGACAATAGCCGTCTATTCCTCTGTGACTGGCATACTAAATAGTAGGTAGTAGTAATTTCGCCAATACATTATGTTCTATTGCTGTCGACGGTTGTCGTCAATTTAATGAAATTTCAAATACGTTACCGTTATGGAATTTTTACCACTGTCTTTTCCAAGTGGTCGAGTCAATTGAATTTTGGATCCATTTTGAATAATATTTAAATAGGATTGTTTGTAACTTGACTTTTTTCCATTTATGAATATCCATATTGTCACAGGCAGTGGCGTTCCGTCCACGAAGGCTGAAAAGTCAATTTGATATCATTCCTTTGTAGTTAGTTCCTTGGCTAGCCTGCGCACAGGAGAACATTCGTATAGGCATATGCTCTGACAGCCAGGCAGCACTGGAAAGTAACCGATGCGACTCCAGACTGGTGATGGAATGCAGGACTATCCTAATAGAACTGGCGACCATCAATAAAGTAACCCTGCTCTGGGTACCAGGACATAAAGGAATTAAGGGCAAGGAAAGGGGCGAAAGCACCACTTGCGGGATCCAAGTCGGCCGTAAGAGTAACAGTTTGAAACACTAAAATTCATATTGAAAGGTGGGTCAAATCCTGGCACTGGGAGGAATGGGAAAGGGCACCCGGAATGAGACAATCCAAAGTACTCATAAATGGACCAGACCCAAGGCGAACCAGACAACTACTCTATATGGACAGAAACTCACTGAGGGAACTGGTAGGACTACTAACGGGACACTGCCATCTCAGGAGGCACATGCAGTTGTTGGGAGTGGAAAACACCAACAGATGCAGGAAATGTGAAAAGGATGAAGAGACTCCAATTCACCTTTGGTGCCAATGTCCCGCTCTGTTGGGAACAATGCTCAGATACCTGGGAAGACACATTGTAGAACCAGAAGACATAACCACATATCCAATGACTACCCTGGTGAACTTTATTAAATGGACTGGATTACTGTTAAAGGATTGATATAAAATGGGAGATAGCACAATGGGCTTATGGCCTAAGTGCTCACGGGAACTACATGCAAACCGTCTCCGCTCTATAAATAATAATAATTCCTTGGTGGTGACGAATACCCTACAGTTAACATCTATTTCGTTGTACGGGTGAACTCAAAATCTTCTTTTAAATCGTTTTTTATTCTTGTAAATATATAATAATAATGTTTATTTCAGCTGGACAGAGCTGTGTGTGCAATGCTCTGCCTGCCATAAAAGTTTACATTTAAGTTAATACATGAAAAATCAATGTACAAATAAATAAAAAATGAATGAATTGATCAACACATTAGGACTCTATGGTGGCTTGAGTGAAATTCTCCATCTCTGGTGTAGAGGCGCTCCCTGCCACTGGGCAACGGCCTGGACAAGAGTGTTGTCCGATCTCTGGTAGCGCTGACTACTCGTCCCGGCTATTCTGTGGCGCATCAAAGCAGCGAACCCATGCACCCTTCCTTCGGTGAACATCTGTGAGGCGCTGCATCGCCAGGGGAGGCCAAATAGGGCTCTGTATGCGTGGTTGTACTGTACTCGGAGTGTGTTCATGATGCCTTGTGTGTATGTCGTCCATAGCTCGCTAGTGTAGAAACTCGTACAGTATGTTTGGAAAAGTTGCTTCTTCACCGGAGGACTGCACTTGTTGAATCTTCTGGCAAGCATGTTAGCTTGCACACTCAGTACTCTTCTTTGGCGTTCTATGTCATTTTTATCATTTAAGTCATCGGTGACGACATGCCTTTGGTTGGCCCCGCCGAGACGTATGGGTCGCAATCACTTGACATCCGTATTAAATCCACGGCTGCACAAATTCAGTATAATTCTGGTAGAGCCTTGCATGGGAAACAGTTTTAAAGAGTAGCATATCGGTTGGCTACTTGTGGTTGCGTCACAGTCATGTAGCTTAGTTTACGAAGGGCCCTACATTATTTGAATTATTTTATCTGTATCTGTTTCATAAATGTTTTGCTGAGAATCACATGAAATATGAACTCTGTGTTTTGTATATTTACAGAGATATTGAAATAATTACAGACTTGTCAACTCACCGGCAATCATTCTCACGTCCCTACATCCCGGGGTGGGTTTTGACTTCCTGCACAAATGTTCTCTAGCGTCTCTGGAACCGATCTACCTCCAATTCTCTGCCTTCCCATTCTGCTTTACCCGAAGATAATAGAAACAATGCACCTGGGCAATAAACCATTATTAGTATGAAACCACAATGCATGTCGCCATTCTTAACCTGTTAACCGGGCGGGACGTATAAATACGTCAAACGTAAACAGTATCGGGTACGGGTAGGATGTATGAATACGTCCTTGAAATATATGTTGCGCCCTGGAATGAGCGGGACGTATATTTCCGAGCATATCACACGGAAATTAAGTTTTTAATTTTTGCATATTTTAATTTTTTAAACTCAATGTTTCTCTTATCGAAGGAAGCAAACACTCTGTGGCTTGACATTATTACACAAATGAAAGAATATCCTTGTTTTAAACCACTTTATTAAATTTATATACGTCGACCGGTTTCGGTTGAACTCAACCTTCATCATATAATACAGAGGAAGATTATTAAGTAAACAATAAAGAAAGAGAAAGTATATAAATGTGAGGGAGAGAGCATCAGGGCAGCGGAGTAGGTAGTGAGATGGGCACAGAGCGCCAGTTAAACACTTTCCTGACACTCCTTAATTCCTTCCACTCACAAATCCAGTTCACACTAGAGATGGGCATAAATTCCAGCTTAAACTTTCTAGATCTTTCTTTGTCTATCGTTAAAAATTGAATTAACTTCAAAATTTTTAGAAAACCTACATTTACTGACACCGTAATCCATAATACCTCCAATCACCCTATCTCACATAAACATTCCTCCTTTCACAGCATGATTCACCGGCTAGTCACCATCCCATTATCTAATAATAATTTTTCTAACGAACTCCTTACAATAAAACAAATAGCTAATAACAACGGTTATCACTCTGATCTTATTGATAAAATCATCTCAAAAAAACTTCGCCGAATCGCAACAAATAAATTTCTATATAATGCTCTACCAACTATTAATAATAATAATTTAACTACCCAATGGCGTAGAATTTTGTTCATAAGTAAATTCTCTTCCCTTTGCACATCTAAACTTCCATCAGAAATTAGGCCGGCCTTCTATACTAATAATAACTTAGCCAAATTTTTAAATAATTGTAAAGATAAAGAAGGTACGTTTAGCCACTCTGGGATCTACAAACTTAATTGCAACGATTGCCCGGCAATATATATTGGTAAAACCGCGCGTAATGTAAATATTCGAGTAAAAGAACATGTCAGGTGTTAAACAAATATTGGTTTTTCAGAATTTGCCGAACACCTAATTAATACTAATCATACATTTAATAGAATGACAGGAGTTCAAATACTACATAAAAATAAAATAGGAATACGTCTCAATAATTTAGAATCATTGGAAATATCAAAAGCAAATAAAAATAAAAATAATTGCCCAATTTTAAACAAACAGATAGAACTAACTAAAAGCCCTATTTTAAAGATGTTTCCTTTCTCCCTGGGTAATTCCCCGACCACACTACCTACTCCACTGCCCTGATGCTCTCTCCCTCACATTTATATACTTTCTCTTTCTTTATTGTTTACTTAACCCCTCCGACTTTTCGCGAACTTGAAGCTAAGATGTCTTTACCGAAATGTCAATTTCACGAAAACGTTGTGTTATTACCGCCTCACAATCAAAGCTCTATAAATGAAACATTACTGAACGGAGCCGAATAGTAAAAACTGTTTTAGAAAGGTTACAAAATAGGCTTTCAAATTGTTGTATCATAAATAAATATTAACATTTGTAAATATTTAAATTTAGAATGGAAACATGAAAAAATTGTAAAAATGACTCACCTGTAATGTTTTATGTAAAAACGATACTAAAATCACGGATAATGTAAATGGCTTTCTTGGCGTCGTTTTACGATTTGGCGGGTAAAATTTGCTTCCACTGAGTAGGTCTTTTTACGGGTTTCTATGGATAACTTTGAATAGAGATGTGAAGCTTCATTCAATACGAATATTCTACTTTTTGTTTTAGGGATGTCACTAGAAGAATAACGAAGTTATGACGATTTTTGTGGAAACACACGCGTTGACGTGTAAACACGCTTATTGTACTTGACTGCTATCGTTATTTTATCGTGTATATCTGCTTACGTTGCTGACCGGTTAATAATCTTCCTCTGTATTATATTTTAGTTTATATTTGTACTGTCCTGATGAAGGTTGAGTTCAACCGAAACCGGTCGACGTATATAAATTTAATAAAGTGGTTTAAAACAAAGATATTCTTTCAATGTTTCTCTTTTATCTGTGTGCTTTTATTTATTGTTCTGTAATTATAACCTTTTTATCTTTTTGTAATCTTTATAATTGTTTGTAAATATTCTATTTTTTTTAATTCGATGTTTTCACTTTTTTTGATACATAAATAAAAAAAAATTAAATTACGTCCACCGGGCGTGACGTATTGATACGTCCTAGTGAAGGAGTTTGCGCCCGTTATATGCTGCGTAATTCAAAACTGAACTCCCCGGTTAACAGTTTAATTGAAGTATTGCTTGAAATGGCTTTGTTTTAAATAGCTGTGTTTGGGGATCAGATCTAAATAGCCAGGTACTTTCCCACCTTCCTATTCCCCGCTACCTTCAGCTTTACAACATACCCCAATTGGGGATGCATAGTCTCATTCGCTCCAGACGGTTGGGAGCAGTTTGTGCGTTATTTTGTCAACTCTGCCTAGTTGTTATAATAACATGTATGTAATTTGTTTCAGGCCAAGGCTTTGGGAAGAGTCCTGTTTGACCAGGTGTGCCGTCAGCTTCACCTGCTGGAGTCTGATTACTTTGGACTGGAATATCAGGAACTCGGTGGAGCTAAGGTACTACATATTCATCACTTACTTGTATTTGCCAAGTTTATTTCTGAAAGGTGTGGGCTTTTTGTATTATATATTACTTTTGGCTGTTGTATCCTGGTGATACTGTGTTGATTTCTAACGTTGATGAAAGATCTACAGTCTGATGTCTAGGACGAATGAAATATGTCCAGAATGACAGAATGATTAATGCAAATAAGTCCAAAGTAATGGTGTTTTAAAGAGAGAGAGAGAGAATACAAAAACATTGTGTAATTGTAAATGATGAATACTTGGAGCAATATGTGTGTATTTGGGAAGTAAGTTTACGAGAGATGGAAAAGCTGATAAGGGCATTGAAAGAAGGGTATTAATTTATATATTAAGTAGGGTATTAACAAAATCCTGTTCATGGAGGAATGTAACGCGGTTGGCGCTCGTAAAAAATTGTCAGGGTACACAAAAAACAACACTTCTCCGTATTCTGTAATGTGAAATATATTGTCACCCAGTTGGGCGACTGGGAGACAAGTTAACCCATGAACCTAAAAAGCCCTGGAGAGAACATTATTGCGAATTTATATGAACGGCATTGAAGCCAAATCTAGGGTGAGGAGAAATTGCCTGTCGGCCATCTTGTATGACAAACTTTTTTAAATGATTTGTGTGCCAAGTGGTATATAATGAACTATTTTAATGTTATTTTTGTATTTGATGAGACAGGGAATGAGATGTCATTTTCTCGAATAGTTCCGTCCAGGGTTTATTAGGTTCATGAGTCAACTTCTCAGGTGTTGAGTTTTTGGAACTACAGGGTTTTCCAATAAGAGGTGTTATTTTGAATAGCCCGCTATTTCGGTAGATGTTACTTTTGAAGCTGTCATTTTTTGACATTTGACAAGTAAACTACGCCATTAATAAAAATGGAACGATACACTCTTCAACAACGCATTGAAATTATTTAAATTCACTATAGAGTGAATCAAATGCAAATCATCTTGAGTGATGAGGCCCATTTCCACCTCGGTGGCTTCGTCAACAAGCAAAATTGTCGCATCTGGGGCTCGGAAAACCCAAGAGTTATTGTTGAAAAGCCTCTCTATCCTCAACATGTGACTGTTTGGTGCGGTTTATGGTCCGGCGGAGTCATTGGACCTTACTTTTTCGAAAATGAGGCTGGAGCAACAGTTACGGTGAATGGATTGCGCTATCGAGAGATGATTAATGATTTTTTATGGCCGGAATTGGATGGTATTGATCTGGACAACGTTTACTTTCAACAAGACGGCGCTACGTGCCACACAAGCAACGAAACCATTGATCTTTTACGATTGAATATCAAAATAACACCTCTTATTGGAAAACCCTGTATTTAGAAATTTTCCCAGATCACATTAATTTTCAAATAGTTTCTCTGTTTTTAAATGTATACGAAAATGAAATCTGTTTTTGAAAGCAGTTAAAAGACTTTCAGATTTTAAAATTACAAATCAACCAATTAAAAATATTAATATTTTGAACGCAAACACAGATAAATTTTTTACAGTCTCTTGCTTACTGATAGTTTTTACTGTGTAAACTGTAATTACCACTTTACACGAAACTGAAAAACATATTTAATTAGACAAATGTATTATAAAAGTCACTTTTTTTCGTTCTTTATAAAAATATTTATTAAATAAATTTGCAAATCTTGAAATATATTTCCCGAATATGCTGTTTTCTGTATGCAAATACAACGTGTGGTGTTTTCTCTTTCTAACACTATATCTCACCGTAGTACAAAAGGAGTTAGAACGACTTTTATGCCCATGTCAGTTTGTGCCGTAGAGTATACAAAAATACCCGAGGGGTTGAGGAAAGACAAATATAACTGTTTTTTTTACATAATATTGTTGTCCCCAGTATTGGCTAGATCTGGAGAAGCCGGTTTGCCGCCAGGTTGGCCTCTCCCTGGTGGACCCCCTGCTTCGGTTCTGTGTCAAGTTTTACACGCCGGACCCCGCCCAGCTGGAAGAGGAGTTCACCCGCTACCTCTTCTGCCTGCAGATCAAGCGGGACCTCGCCCACGGCTGCATTCAGTGCAACGAGAACACCTCCGCGCTCATGGCCAGCTACATCGTGCAAGGTTGGTGGCAGATGGATAACATTGCTGTTACTAGTGTAAAATCCATCCCATTTTAACATGTTTGAGTTCCCCAATAGACTAAAATATTGTAACCTTAACCTCGGTTCTCGAAGGACATTTCAACTTAACGTTATCTTCCTGATTTGAAGTAGGTAACTCCGTAATTAATTTTCTTAAACGAATCCTGGACATTTCTTTTAGAATTTTCTTTAACCACTCGAGCGATAGCTACCCAAATTCAGGTAGCATCGCTATTGCCCTTGAGCGATTTTTATCCTAATTTGGGTAGTACCGCTAATGCCCTAAAGCAATAGTTACCCTAATTTTCGTACCACCGCAAATGCCCTTGAGCAATAGCTACCTTAATTTGGGTAGCTGGTAGGTAGGTAATTTTAATGAAACTTTCCTCAATCAGCTAATATTATGTTTAGACGGTAACTTAATTAAGTTTCTTTCGAATACAAATGGTGTCACTATCGTTCCTCTCGTAGAATATTTTAGATAAAGTTTTTGCCGATATTCATGGGATAAGAAATTCCTCAAAAACTTGTAGCCTTCATGACAAATTCTGCTTAAATTGTTTTTAAACTTGCGATCTTAAAATTGTTTGAAATTTTTTTTTTTATTTGGTCATTTCATCTAGCTATACATTGTTTCAAAGATCAATAATCTCCACATTTTCAAATATCAAATAATTGGTTATCATAAGCCTGGTCAGACTTTTCTCTTCTCGAAACTTACTATGTCTCCCGCTACTGTCACCCATCTTTAAATTAGTCCTTCTTTCCAGCGGAGTGTGGTGACTTTGTTCCTGAAGACTATCCGGACCACACCTACCTGAGCAGCTACAAGTTTTTCCCCCTACAGGACGCAGACCTGGAGAGGAGAATCATGGAGAACCACAAGAAACATTCGTGAGTTATAATTTTCTCGATGCAACAGCAACCCTATCATAGAGGTATTATAATATAGAGTAGACAAACGTCGTTCTACCACTCGTTCTCGAGTTCAACAGCTCGGCTGTGGTACGATTTTCCAACCTCTGTGTTTCCTCCCTCCTACTACGTGGATCTCTTCAAGACCCGTGTTCACTCCTTCCTTTCTATGGAGTTAATGTAAAAGAAATCCACTCAACTTTTAGGCAAAAACTATTCACAGTTAATTCGTTGGATAACCAACATCTCCGCCATAGGTCAACCCAAGTGATTCGTGCCCATGTCAGGTTTGTCCAGGTCTCGGTGGCAGTTATTTTAATGATATAAAAACATACTTTCCTCAGAAAAGTTACTGTATCAGCTTGCAGTAACGCAACGCACAGCTCAAAGGCTTTTCGATATAGGCCTACGTCGAACACCAACAATGGTTGTAGGCCGACTAAATTGTTTGTACATTAGGTGGATGTACAAGACTAATTATTATTTTTGTTTCGTTTCCACAGTGGCCAAAGTCCTGCAGAAGCCGACCTGAACTTACTGGAGACGGCAAGAAGATGTGAATTATACGGTAAACAATATAACTTAAGTATACAACATCATTGCTCGATTATGTGAAAAAGAAACCCTCGCTAACTAGTTCTTCTCCCCCAGGCATGAAGATGCACCCTGCCAAAGACCATGAAGGGGTTCCGTTGAACATTGCCGTGGCGCACATGGGCATCGTGGTGTTCCAACACCTCACCAGGATCAACACCTTCAGCTGGGCCAAGATACGCAAGATCTCCTTCAAGAGGAAGCGATTCCTGATCAAATTGCATCCCGAGGGATACGTGAGTTGCAAATACACTTTAGGAATTTATATTGTAGAGCTTCGCTATAGTCACACGGAGCTAAAACCTAAGTATTACTTCATTAGGTTTTACACAGACGGAGCTAAAACCTAAGAATTACTTCATTAGGTTTTACACAGACGGAGCTAGTCGCAGAAAAGCAAGTTCAATGCACAAATGCACGTACCGCTTCTGCTTGTAACTAGTGTTCAAACGTTTGCATGTAGTTCCGTCTGTTTTAAACCTAATGAAGTAGTACTTAGGTTCTAGCTCCGTCTGTGTAAAACCTAATGAAGTAATACTTAAGTTCTAGCTCCGTCTGTGTAAAACCTAATGAAGTAATACTTAGGTTCTAGCTCCGTCTGTGTAAAATCTAATGAAGTTATACTTAGATTTTACACAGACGGAACTACAAGCAGACAAGCAGTGCAATGCACAAATGCACATACCAAGCAACCGCCTCTGCTTGTAACTAGTGTTCAAACGTTTGCAAGTAGCTCCGTCTGTTTTAAACCTAATGAAGTAATACTTAGGTTCTAGCTCCGTCTGTGTAAAACCTAAGTATTACTTCATTAGGTTTTACACAGATGGAGCTACACGCAGACAAGCAGTGCAATGCACAAATGCACATACCAAGGGACCGCCTCTGCTTGTATCTAGTGTTCAAACGTTTGCTTGTAGCTCCGTCTGTGTTAAACCTAATGAAGTAATACTTACAGCAGATAAAAAAGGGATTGGAGATACCAAAAAGGCGATAGGAGCAAAAATGACTTGTGCGCATTTACGGTATTACTGCATTCGTTCAAGAGATGAACTAACTAAAGCACTGAAGTTTGTTGTGTGTGTCGAGCAACCCGAAGCGTTGGGTTCCCACTGCTTCGTCGCGGTTTTACCTCCATCATTGCTCAAGCAACATTTTCCACCTATTATGATATTAGAGGAAGAAATTCCAATATTGTAAGGTTATTCGTAGCATGTCAATGTTTGTATTTCTTTAAAAAAGCAGGCTTTGCATAAAGACCCTCAAATTTGTCCAAACTCCTAGTTTTTATAAAATATTTTGTTTTCTTCCGCAGGGTTACTACAAAGACCTGGTGGAGTTCTTCTTCGAAAGCAGGAATGAGTGCAAGAACTTCTGGAAGAAGTGCGTAGAGAATCACAGCTTCTTCAGATGCACAACTGTCAAACGGATGCCCAGACATCGGACCAGGGTGCTCTCTAGGGGATCTTCTTTCAGGTATAACCTGCAATCTTCCTTATTACTACATATGCTAGAAGTATGTTTCTGATTTTCTCTTATTTAATAATCCAACCCAATAATACTCTGAAATCATGGGAGTTTTATGAAGGTTCTTAAATACCCACCTACTTAATTATCAACCATTTTTTTTCTCAAAAAAACGAGAATAAAAAATTCTAAATACAAGTAGATACTGCCAATATTTTTCTCGAGTCGGACTTATTTTTTTTTTTTTTTGTTCTTTATTCATAAAAATATATTTGGATACAGGTTTTTTACATGCTTTTCGACTACCACACTAGACACATGTCCGTATTATGGTAGTCGAAAATATTATAAATTATTATAATATTAATAATGTTCTAGAGCAAGGCTGCCCAACCCCAGGCCCGCGGGCCTCAATGTGGCCCGCGAACGAATTATAAGTGGCCCGCGCTATTTAGGCTACCCAGAACAAGAATCAGCGACGAAAAAATCTAACCTCTTGAACTTATTTTTTAAACAAAAATACACCGGTTTTTGATATAATATTTTCTGCGTCCGAAATGAATCTTGTAGCCACCCCCCCCCCCCCATGGAATTCGAAAAATTGTTGTGGGGAATCACATATGATGTTTTTGGGTGCGCGGAATTTTTTCTCAGCGAAGTTCCGTAACAACCCCCCCCCCATGGAAATAGGAACCGTCAGGTATTCAGTGGCCCGCCAGTGATTCAAAATCGTCAATTTGGCCCAACTGTTAAAAAGGTTGGGCAGCCTTGTTCTAGAGTATTTATTAATACAACTTCACTGAGTGAGAAAATACTGGTGGATCCTGTTTTAGTAAGCTAATATTTGTACCAACTCTCAAACACTAACATTGTTGACTTATCTTACTAATGAATCTTCTGTTATCTCTTTCCACAGATATAGCGGAAGAACCCAGAAACAGATAGTAGAGTTTGTACGAGAGAACTACGTGAAAAGACAAACGTTCCAGAGGTGAGTTTGATGTGCCGCTTTGCTGTAGTTAGCTTGTTTTCTCTTATAAACCTTTTTAATCATATTTGACTTAATTTTACTTTGAGCTTCAAATCCTGCTTAGTTTTCATTTATTTTTCATTTGTTTCAAATTGGAAATACTTTAAACCAATGAGCTGATTTTTTTTTTTACTATTTCTGAGTGTTTTACGTTCTTAAGTTTAAAACATCCCACAAAGAGGAAAGGTTATTAAAATTATGGAGTACTAGCTTTACTACCAAAACTTCGCTTAAGATTTGCATTGATGAATATGGAACAAACATGCAGATGTTTATTGGGTTTTTTCAAAAACATTTCATAGTTCAATAGCTCCTGATAGAAATGACGTTGCGTGCTGAAAATAGCCGCCTTAACCTAGATGTTCCAGATTGAAAAAGCTGTGCAAATTAAATGTAGCCTGAGCTCACCGTTCAAATGTTTTTACTGCTTCCGACAATGATCTTGAATTATTATTGAATTTTTCTACAATGTATTGAAATAATGGTTTTTTCAAAATTTCGCAAAAATTATTTAACCCTTCGTCAGCCTGTAGATTGAAGTCCTCGAGCCCATTTTTTTATGATAACGATTTTGATTTTAGAAAATTAATTATTGTGATTTGGTTCAAAACTGTTATCGCGTGCCACACAAGACACGTGACGTCTCACGCAAGCCAAAAATGTGCGTCATGACATGTCAATGGGTTAAAGAATTAACCTTCTCTTATTCTTTCTTAGTTGTTAGACTGGTAGATAAATTTGTTAAAATTTTATCTTTCTCGGTTCTCTCTAGCGAAACTTGATTAGAAAATGATTAGAGTATTTATTTGCAGTTTCTACTCAGTATAGATCTCTTCTCAAATAGTGTTCTTCTGATTGATGCTTTTGGATGCACCAAATCTCCATTTTTTTTGTTTATCTTACTCCGGTTAGTTTTCGCTGTTGTTTCCTCTGGTGTCTAAGTCTTTATCTTTTAACGCGTATTACCGTGACCATTAACAACATATTTTGACACTTCATCTGTTAAAATATGCGGTTATTGGCCACAAGTATACCGCACTTTAAAAAACATTGACTTAATTAGTTGTTTATATATTTATCCTTTTCACTGATTTAACTAGCGTAGGTTTTTCGATACCCCGTGCGCAATTTTATTGGTAACTAAAGTTGCCGTATTAAGGGTTGATACAGCCGCGTATCAATGCTGATTTCTTTCGGTATCGACAGTTGATGCGATGGCTTGCAAAAGGTTGAATCAAAATAGAATTCTGCGAAAAGAGAGAATTATTGCAATCAATATTTTTTATTCTAATAAATAGAAGAGATACTCTCTTTTATGGTTTATTATAGCGTAGGACATTGAGGCGACCATATCAAATCATTACAATTTAATGTTTTCTTTAGCAGTACAATTATTTTCTTATTTATTTTGGCACTCTCGCTTTTTATTATTGTTTGGCTTGAACTATTCAAAAATTTACATGTGATTGTATATTTTTTTACTTGTGGAACCGTCGAAATCGTGTTTCTAGTTTTGTTTTTTTTTTTAATTTACCACCATCATTCATCCATTGTTTTTTGTTTTGGACTAATTTATTTACCTCATTTTGCTACGACGTAACTGCGGACAAGCGAGTCGGGATGGTTTTCATATTGATATACACATTATATTTGGCACTAAAACAATATTACGGTGGGGTTGATTTGGACAAAAATACATGTTACTTGGTTATTATTGATAGTAAAGCCTGATATTTGTTGGTCTGTGTGAACTTTTAAATTATGTTACTCGGCAATATTTCAAAATTAGTCTTTTTCCACAATAATGTTACGGGCCGATTTTTGTGTCCACATTTGGCCCGTGAGATTTTTTTTTTGCATAACCCTTTTAATCTCAGCCATTTTTCAGAAAAATAGATTTATTGGAATGACAAGAGGTTACTCTCTTTGAACTTTTTGTTTCGCAATATTTCCTATCTATATATATACATATATAGATATATAGACAGTGTCCTAAAACGGTTCCATGATAACTCCTCAAAATGACAATTCAACACACCTATAATAAGTGCTATAAAGTTTTGAAAAGAAATAGTTATAAATGTAACCTATTTAACTTAGTTTTTGTTTCATCACTTTTCATAACTTTGTGGCGTTGAGAGAACAATCCAGATTAACTCATTAATAGTAAACAGCTCGACCTACCTACGACAATACGTCACAAGTCGGTCTGGCACATTACGCCAACTCGCTAGAAGGTTCTAGCTTATCGCCTATGCGTAATAGCAGCGCCGCCGAAAGGTTCCGAAGGGCCCAGACTGAGCGAATGTCTCCGTTTTATTTGAGATTTCGCCTACCTACTGTTGCCGTCGACTGTACCGTATAAATAAGCCCGACGCAGCTAGTATTGAGTATTCAGTCTTCAGACAGTCAGCTCAGTACTACCGCGCTAGGAACCTTGACATCGCCCGCATTCCATAGCATTTTGCATAGTAAACGCGTAGATATTGTGATTGTAAAATTGATTTTTTAATTTAACAATAAACGCTGTAGCTGAGTTAAACGAGACTTTTATTTGTACACTAAGATAACTACAACTTTATAGCACTTTATAGAACCTATTTAACTTAGTTTTTGTTTCATCACTTTTCATAACTTTATAGCACTTTTTATATGTGTGCTGAATTGTCATTTTGATGAGTTATCCGGTCACCCAATTATGTATACATGATACATTAAAACTTAGCACCGTCAGATACTGAGGTTTTAGCTAGGACCAAGTGTCCCTATATATATACATTCTGAGGCTAAAAAGGTTACAGATATCAAAAGATTTATCAAATACACCTGGCGTTGAACAGTAGAAATATACAGAACCCACAGTATGGCAGTTATCATTTTTTTCATGATAGTTTGCGCCCGTAGTTCAGCGCCATAGTGTCTCGCAGGGTTTTAGCTCAGTCAAGGTGCTAGCTTAGCTGAGGCTAAGTGGGTTGGTTAAGCCTTGATGCTTTTATCCACAAGGATGAAGCATCCTCAATACGGCCTCAATTTGTAACAGACCTAATATTTAAGTATGCCGAAATAATCAGGTTGTTCATAGTTTTGTTATTTTTACCATGGATTCCAATTCGAAAAGTTTTTCAAAGATTACCAAAATTATTTATTACTTTTACAAACATGTGATGTATATAATAATTTAGTGGAACATAATTAAATAAGTACAATTTTTCAAAGAATTATAAAATAGAACACAGATATGATATTATAGCCTTTTTGTAACTAAACTCCAAGCAGTTGAACAAATCTACTGTTTCTGAGAAAGTATTACCAACTGCATACAATCTAGGTACAAGAGTATGTAATGTGAAAAACAACTTATTTATCCATAATTTTGATAAAAAATACTTAATCCACTTTATTAAGTATATAAACAAATACAAAACAGTAACTGGTTTCGGTTCAGCCAGAACCTTACGTATACATACGTATATGAAAATGAATACAGAATTACATAAAAGAGGGGGATCATCACACACAACTCTCATTTGGGGGATGTGTATTACCCGCTCTGGTGCGGGAGGGTTACAGAATTACAGAAAATTAGGAGACATAAAAGAGGGGGATCATCACACACAACTCTCATTTGGGGGATGTGTATTACCCCCTCCGGTGCGGAGGGTTACAGAATTACAGAAAATTAGGATACATAAAAGAGGGAGATAATCACACACAACTCTCATTTGGAGGATGTGTATTACCCCCTCCGGTGCGGGAGGGTTACAGAATTACAGAAAATTAAGATACATTAAAGAGGGAGATCATCACACACAACTCTCATTTGGGGGATGTGTATTACCCCCTCCGGTGCGGGAGGGTTACAGAATTACAGAAAATTAAGATACATAAAAGAGGGAGATAATCACACACAACTCTCATTTGGGGGATGTGTATTACCCTCTCCGGTGCGGGAGGGTTACAGAATTACAGAAAATTAGGAGACATAAAAGAGGGAGATAATCACACACAACTCTCATTTGGGGGATGTGTATTACCCCCTCCGGTGCGGAAGGGTTACAGAATTACAGAAAATTAGGAGACATAAAAGAGGGAGATAATTACACACAACTCTCATTTGGGGGATGTGTATTACCCCCTCCGATGTGGGAGGGTTGCCCAATAACCTAACCGAAATAACATAGTTTTTTCATCTTTTCATGACTTTATATCACTTTTCATCTGTCCTGTTATTGAATTTTCTGTTATTAAGACAATAATATGGGAACTGAAAAGGGTTCAAACCTTGATTACCAGTAAAAGAAAAACTTTTAGCTTAGGCTTATTTGAAAGAATCAATTTTTAAGATATGTGTATTGATTCATAGGGATCTTCACTATATTAGAAATATTGCCGTGTTAAACAAAAAAATTGTAATTTGGTCATTAATTTGTTATTTTCAGTTTATTTAAATAAATCATTATTTTTTACTAGATTTATCATGTCATTCATTATCTGTTCCATGAGCAATATTGTTTATCTATGGATTTCTTAAATGTTAAGTAATCATCATTATTTTGTTTATATTAATTATCGCCGATTCAATTTATTATTATAACTTGCTCAAATTTTCTTCATTCATTTTACCAATGGAAAACATTTATCTTTCTTTTAATGCATGTTTGTCATTCAAGTTGCATTCTCACCACTTTTACTTTTAATGTAACACATATTTTATTATTATTTTATTTTGTAGGATAACCGACACGTCGTCTGAACATAAGAATCCCAATCGATGTTGTAGTCTACTTTGTAGATGATTGTTAATTATTTGCACACATTTTTAAAAGAGTGTAAGTGCTAAGATATTCAGAGTTTTTTTTGATTTTCAGCACTATTAATAGATGTTTTTTTAGCAGGCTAGAACCCTGAGTTGCGAGTTTTTGTTCATTGGGCTTTCAGAAATAAGTTATTCACTTTTAGTATATAGACTTAATTCTTTTGGTTGATCAACTCATTTAGGTTTCTAATAAAATTTATGATTTATGGTAAATTCGAACAGCAACAACTTTCCGATATCAATCTCAAATGATTTGAGAATCTTAAATATTTTGCTTTTTGCCAAATTCACTTCTCTGTTACGTAAGCTAATTTCCCATGTGCAAAAGTTAGGATACTCGCAGTTAGAACTCCCTTTTGTCGAGTTATTTTTAGTGAAATATATCACATCTCATGGATAATAGCAACTTTTTACTTAACACGGATTAAGAGATTGTACAGAGACTGTCGATTTTAAGGGGAGTTACATATGACACTTGACGAAACAAGTTTATCCTACAAGTCTTATAGTTTCTAATAATACTTAACCTTCAACATGCCAAGATGCATAACATAAGGGGTCACTGATATACCCCCCTTTTTATTATTAGAAAGCTAGGTTTTTTTAAGAATATGACATGGCCAAATACCATCTGCCGTCAAGGACCTGGTCTTAGTGCCCCTGAAAGCTTTGCCTAGACCATCCCTTGTTAGTACAAAATAATAATATGGATTAACCCATAGAGCCTTTGATGTTTTGCAATGTATTTCTCTTAAGCAAACTCAAAATGCCGATTGCGCGGGAAATATTTTTGCATTATATTCGACTCCATGTTTCAAAATAAAATGCGGTTTTGAAATCGAAATGCAACCAAAAATATTTAATTTTTAAAGACTTACCGATGCTTTTTATTGTGTAAAATGTAATTATCACTTTCAACAAAACTAAAAACACATTTAATTAGACAAAGGTATTATAAAAGTTATTGTTACTTCACTTTTTTTCTTTTGGAATAAAAAAATATTTATTTATGTTAAGAATTATTTCAAATTTTTCGGGAACGTCTGTGGTAAACTTTTGTACGAAAACTGAAAGCGTGGTATTTTCTCTTACTAACACTGTTCATATCATATATCTCACCGTATCATATATCAATACAAAATGAGTTAGCCTGATATGCCTTTATGGGTTCGTTGTCAGGCTGGGAGAAATATCTCCCAAAAAGACTCTACGGGTGTTTGATGTCTGGGAGAAATATCTCCCAAAATTGCTCTAGGGGTTAAGAGATTGATGAAGAGTCTGTTGTTGAGCTCTATGGCATCTGGTATCGGCTGCCATGATTGATGTGGTGGAGTAGAGTGGAGTGAGAACCGTCCCGTGTCGCTTGTCCGCAGGTCGCAGTCCTTCCGCGTGAGCCGCTCACTGCGCTCGAGCCGCGCCAACGTCAGCTCGGGCTCGGCCACCCTGCTGGGGCCTCCTCCCCACCACCCCAACGCCGCTGCCGTTTCCGCGCACCCTTTGCTGCCTCTGCCCCCGGGATCCAACGGTTTGTCTCATTTCTCTATCACTTCACTCACTCACTCAATCACTTCATTCTACTTACTTCTTCTACTTCTTCTTCAAGCAAACAAGCCGTGGAATCCTCTCTCTATCTTTCTCTCTCTGCTAAAGATAATTCCATAACCTTGGCAAGATAACATCTTCCTAACTACTTTACAACTTTTTGCTAACTAAACTATATTGGACTTTTCCCTAACGAGTGGCGATATTTCCCCTGTTTCTACATAGTGCAGACAGGGAGGGGCACTTCTGTGATGTGTCAAAGAGACTTTGCAAAAGTTAAATAGCTTTGAGAAGCAATCCATAGAAGTTTCTGTAAGTAATATTTATTTTTAAATAATTGACGAATTATATGTGCCCACACCTCTTTGAGGGAATTTTATTTTTAATTTTCACATTTGTCTATGATCTCTGAGAGATCAATCTATACGTTGAATAAGATCCACTGTGTTTTATAATTTCCTGCATTAAGGCCTAGACCAGGATTGGGGAACCTGTTGCCTTACTCCTTCGTCCATGTTTCACGGCAATATGATTCCTATCGCACTCTAAATTAAGGACTCAAATTCATCCATATTTATATTTCATTTTCATGCTTTGTCTACTGCCGGTTTCTTTATAACCCAAAGACCCTCTAATCTTCCTATATATGTTTGCTCTTTAATTTATTTATTTAAAATGTGAATTTTTATTAGTTACAAACATTTTTTTTCACCCTTCCAATCATGAATGCACAATTTATTAGAAATTAGTTTTTATTTTATTATTTTGTGTGTAGAAGTAGTTAATTTATTTCATTTTGCTTTTTAAATTTAATGTACTTTTCGAAAATGCATCCTGATGTCTCGGAATATTATTTTGTGATCCATTATGTTTAATTATTTGTTTACATTTATTTAAATTGTACTCCATAAACATATTGTAATAATAATTATTAGTTGGGACAGCAACATTTATCTATGTCTCAATATAAAATAAACTATTTAAAACTTAATATCTACCATCTATACCTATCCTAGAACAGGCAATGTCTGGTGAGGTAGGTAGCATTATTATTGAAAGAAGAAAAAACACATTGGTGTCTGGCCTAAACTTCTGAGGAATGTTTTTGACTAGAAAAAAATTCTATCAAAAAGATCACAGTTTTCCGAAAGGATTAATTATTCTTGTACCGCTAATCTACAAAACAATCGAAATGACATTTTATGTAGTCCGGATTATCTAAAAAGTAAACAGATTTTGGATTTCAGTAGGGATTCAGAACTTCGGCTATAAAATTATTAAAAATATTAGAATACTTTGGTGTTCAGCAAGGATCCATTTGCGGTCCACTATTAAATAAAACTTCAAAAAATAACATGTTGGCGTGTTTCTCAGAAATTTGAAAGTAACATTGTCATCAAATGGCCAATCAGCTCCATTTTGTTTTTTCAACATTTGAAAGGTTCCCGTTAAATGCTGATTCTTAATAATATTTGAATGATTTGTATAGTGCCGTTTTTGTGCAAAATCACCTCAAGGGAGCTTATATAATACATTTAAAAATCGCTTCATGATCCGTTTCAGCTTTTGAACAAGTTGTGCTTTTCTGTTCATCGCAATTCTTCACAAACCTAGAATCGGCGTTTAATGGAGACCTTTTAAATGTCAAATAAACAAAATGGCGCTAATTGGCCATTTGATGAAATTATATTTACTGAAATTCTGAAACACCCCAACTTTAGTGTTTTATTGCCTACATTTTTGACGTCTTATTTTATGAAATACAACTATGGAGATTCAGTGTAATTAAGAGCAGAGGACTCAATCAATCAATGTTGTGATTCCAGCAATATCCCTGGAATGGGACCAGCAACCTCAGTATCTGGAGGCTTCTCTGATGATGAAGGGTTACACGGGGGAAGCAGCCAAGGAGGTCTTGGGGAGGAGGAGGTCGGAGGGGGCTCCTCGTCGCCTGCCCGCTACTCCTACGAGCTCTGCTGCCACGAGAGACCAGGTCTAGATCTACAACTTTCTCACTTTCATTTACCTACTTACATTTAAACAGTGTTTTCTTTTACATGAGGGTTACAATTTTATCTTGGTTTTTACCTTCAGAATGGGTTGGAACTCTTCAAGACACTGCTTCACACTTTCCTTTTCTTGGAAAGACCTTCCACAAGGTTTGCGTAAAGAAAACAAAAGTCCAGAATTATTTTTTTAACCTTTGTAATTTCTTGGGTCGGCTAGGTGATAAATTGACTGGCTTCCATTAATACTTATTGTTTGCTTTGCGCAGGTTACCGGATTAGTGACTCACGCGGAAGTCAACCATCACCCTATGGAGGATGCGTCTCCTCAGCGTCAGATGACGACACCGCTGGTAAGTGCCTGCTTTTACAATTTCTTTTCATGTTTAATTTTTAAATTTAGATAGTATCTAACTATAGTTGTGTCTTTTAGGCTTCTCCGGGGAGTACGTGGAGCCAATCGACCTCGCTGCACAGCACGGGCGCTCCCGAAGCTGCTCCGCCTCGGGAGGTTGTCGCCCACCTGCCCCCCTCAGGTGCCCACACCCCCACCCCCCCTGTTGTCCCCCCCCCCACCCCACCCACCAGCACTGGCCCCCCCTGTAGAGCCCGCAGTGCCAGCGCCCGCGACCTGCATGACTTCAGCTTCGATGACACTGGCCAGGCCAAGCGCACCCGCCGCCCCAAGACCGCCTCTCACTCTTCCCGCCTGGCCGATGCTTGCTCCTTCTTCATGCTGGAGGGGGAGCGTCGCATCGACTCGCCTGTCACCCGCTATGACGACAGCCACCGCATCCTCGCCAGCGCCACGGCATCCCGCAACCACTCCGTGGACCTCGATCGCAACACCTTCTGCCTTTTGCAACAACAGGTATTCTCTTCCAGTTACCCGGGCACGCTCAAGACCCGCCGTAAGGAGCCCTTTGTGGCGCTCGATCTCGGCGTGTCTCAGGACGATATCTCCCACGACAGCTACGAACTCATCGAGCGGTCCGACGACGAATGCTTCGACAACGTTGTGTACGATCGTTACAAAGGTTCCCACCACAATGTCAATACGAGGTCTTGTTCCTTAGATTCAGGTAATTACATTCCTTCGGATGATGATAACTCCAGTGCCCATTTAGGTTCCGATTATGAAACCCACCACCACCACCACGTTCCCAAGTCTAGAGTAATTAGCTACATTAAGTATAAGAGCGATAACGATATTCAGTTTGATCCATTTCTAATGGATGATCCCCGAGATTTACCCCGTGAAAAAATGTGTGTTAGGTCCGACGGTAGTTTTTATAAGGAAATTAAAAGAACCATGGGTTCCCGGGCATCGAGCCAGGAATCCAAAAGTGATATTTACGATTCTAAGATATCTAAAAGTAGCGGTGATTCCAGCAAAAAGTCAAAAGATAGCGTTTATCACACTGACAGTAAGAAATCTAGAGAAACTATTAAAAGCAAGAGCTCCGATAGGTCTGGCGGTTCGCGAACATCTAGTCAAGAATCAAAATCTGACTATCACGAATTCAAAAAGAATGATTATAATATAGAGTCGGAGCCAAAAATCAGAAGAGTGATCACTCCCTTGTATGATATTAACACTAAGAGTCTACCTCCTGAACCCATTTCTCGCACTTCCAGTCAGGAGTCAAAGAGTGAATACTACGACACTCACGATACGCAAGCTAACTTTGTCGTCGCGGAAGACACTTCCCCCGATGACATTAAATCCAGGCAGGTCAAGTCTCATGAAAGCCTTATGATGGAATTAAATACTAAATGTGCCAAATCCAACTTCTACGATATCCAAAATCCCTATTCCACCTTCCCCAGTAACGTAAGACACAAGGAACCCTCCCACGTTCATTCCATAAGCCTACAAAATGTTGAAACAGAACAGAATCTTCGTACTTATGCAAAAATAGCTGAAGAAAAACTCTCACCTGCCAAAGTGATCTCTCCCAAAGAACAGGATAAAAAATATCAAAACACAACTCACATCTGGCCTGAGCAAATAGCTGGCATTAACACGGAGATAGACAGCAATAGAAGTGCTAAGGTTCTTGCATATCAGAGGCAGAGATCTTCTGATTCAGAAAATATATTCAGCTTTGACAAAGAGAAGATAGAGTCTATGACAAGCTCCCACCGAGATAACGGCCTCATGGTGTTAACAGACTCTTCCAAAGACTCTGATGTTCCAATGCCAAGCAAGCTTCCTGCTATGGACAGCATCGAATATGCCAAGTCAAGGTCACACAATTCAGTGCTGCAATCTGAATTTGATAAAACCAATACTTCCGATCTGTTGTTGTTTGGTAAGTTGAACTCCAAAAAGGATACGAGAAAAGAAGAACTTATTGCTAAAACACACTTTGATGAGTATAATCCTAAAGTCATTCTTGATACTAGCTCCAGTAGCCGGATTTGCGATGCCCAGATGACCTATACGCACGCTACAGTTGAGAGGACCAAGAGTGATCCGAATAGTCTGGCTAACCGGCAGAGATTATGTTCCACCTCCCGTCGACATGTTCTGATGCACCAGAAATCCATAGATTTAACTCCGGCTGATTCAAGTGATGAAGAATACATCTTCCGACAGATTCCCAGCGCACCACCTCTTTCGTACAAATTTAGCCATTTTGAAATGCCTCATTTGGAAATGGGAAGACCAGGCCAAGAGATTTTAAAAACAGGCTTTGATCTGCCC
This sequence comes from Hesperophylax consimilis, assembly GCF_061612785.1. Lineage (NCBI taxonomy): Eukaryota > Metazoa > Arthropoda > Insecta > Trichoptera > Limnephilidae > Hesperophylax > Hesperophylax consimilis. The sequence goes on along the minus strand of NC_142861.1, from coordinate 8,502,701 downwards.
AAAAATTACTTCAAAGAATTTGATGACCTGAAAGCAGGCTTCAATAAAGATTACAAAAAGTCTCCCGTTGAACCTGAAAAAGATTACGATATTCCGTATGTTCTTCACAAGATCCATGTTATGAATGGAACTGCCCCCACACCCACAACAGGAAGACCAACTATACATTTGGACACAGGATTCATCAAAAATCAGAATGGAAAATACGGAAACAACGGATCACGTTGCCACCATCATCCTCCAAGGTCACCTAAATCTCCAAAATCACCCAAGTCCCCTAAATCTCCCAAGTCGCCGAAATCCCCCAAGTCCCCCAAATCACCAAAGTCACCCAAATCTCCCAAGAATATGTCTGAACTCCTTATTGCAAATGTTCATTCAGCTTTCCTGGATGTTGAACCACCCGGATTTCTTTTCACACAAAATATTGACTTATCTAAAATTGACCCGGTTACTTTAGAAGTAGATAAAAATGCAACTTCAATCCACCACATGTCAAGCCCTAAACGAGATATTACCAAGTCTATGGATCCAGCACTTTTGGAAACACTCAACTCCAAACTCAGCCAAATTGAAAGTGATTCAGCCACAAGTTCTAAAACAGAAAGCATTCCTGACAAAATGAAGTTTAAAATCCACATAGATCCAAAATCAAATATCAATACTACAGCCAATAAAGACCCAGCAGCTATGACTACTATAGAGAAACTGAAAGCTGATGCCAAAAGACAAGAGAAACCAATTCCACCAAAGAGAGTCATCAAACCTAGGATGACACCAAAGAAAGGAAGTTCCTTAAAACCAAAGGGTAAACCCAAAACACGCATCACTTCCTTTTCATCAGATGATGAAAGCCTGGATTCTGATGATGTATTTGGTTCAGCAGAAGCAACTCCGACCAAATTGGAATTTTCACCTCCTCAGTCTAGAAAAGATATGGAACCAATTCTGCAGCTGGAATATGACAAGATAACATCTGGAGCCTGGCACAGAGGACAAACTATGAGTTCTACTGAGATTGAAGGTTCCCCCCCGCAGTGTCGGAGACTGGTAGAATTGGAAGCTAAATACACCCCACAAATACTAGATCCTAATTTTGGAAATGCAACTGAACTGCGGAGGATTTCTGAACGTTCTATTTCAATTCCCAGTTCCGAAGATGATATCATTATTAAAAAATGTGAACCTTCAAAAACGGAGGTGAATGAAAAGGAACACACAACATGGGAATATCACCTAACTGAGAACATTCCCTCACCCATCCTCGAAAGCTGTGAATTCCTCAAGTCCGATGGAGAAGATGACTTGAACGATAAAGAAGTAGCGAGAATGATAGCAGACGATGTTGAGTATCATCTCAAGATAATAGAAGAACCTAAAAACAATGAATCTGACGAAGCCAAACTTCAAGCGGAAAAGACTGCCAACGAACTTCAAATTGCAAGAGATAAACTACGAGATGAACTAATATCGCCCATGCTCCGCACTAAAGGGGGCACTCCAATACTTTTCGCTCATGCACGACTGAACCTTTCCGAGGGTTCTGTTTTATCCCTTCAGAGACAGAAAGCTACCCAGGATTCACCCACCGCAGGGAGGCGAGCCAAGAGTCTCGACACGCCCGTTATATCTGTCCACAGACTACCAGCTGTCAATGCCTTTTCTTCCAAAGACGACACAGTGGAAAGTGTCGATGAAGAAGACCTCTTAGAGAGAACCCTCGTAGAAGAAAAGTCTACTACTATTGAAGAAGATTTTAGAAGTAACAGTATCCATGTAATTGAGGAAATAGATGATGAAGTAGCTCCTACCAAAAAGCTTAAAGAATTGGAAAACATTACCATAGATAGTGAAGAAATGGCTCTTCTAGAGTGCCTGACTGAATTTAGAAGACCAAGATCATTTAAAAGGAAGCAAGATGTTGGAAAAGTGAAGGGAAAATCTCCTAACAGATCACCCACATCCAAGTCTCCATCGCGATCTCCATGCTCCTCTCTCAACTCTCCCAGAGACAGTATTAGGAAGTTTTCAGACTTAAGTGAAAATGACCAAATTGTCCCAGATATGGAGAGAATCAAAAACAAAAAGGAAAAGAAAAAACCAGCAACCAAAGAAAAGGTGGCGGACAAAAAGATCAATGATGAAGATTTTCAAAGTATTTCGCCCCCAAAAACATTTCAAAATAAATCACCTGAACATCATCAGAAAGGTCTGCCACCAAAAGGCAAGTCTTTGGATAAAACAGAGTCTAAGAAACCCAAATCTCAAATGTTGCAAACTCAAAAATCTTTGCCATCCACACTCAAAGATAGACCTGATTTCCTGACTGTTCCTTCATTAGATATCAAACGCACAAAGAGTCAGGAGCTAGAGCAGGTCAAGAAATCTAGCTCCAAAGAGAAATCTAAATCAATAGAAAAGATGGAATTAAAACGTAGCAACAGCAAAGAAAGAACCAAATCTCAAGATGAAAGTGACACTGAAATAGCTAAAAGGAAAGAAAAACAACAGATGCTCTTTGAAGCAGCTTTAAAACAAACCAAAACTCTAGTCAGTCCCGTGAAGGACTCTCTGCCGCCATTTCCAGCCCCTGAAGACAAGATTGTGGTTAAAACTGAAGGAGATAAGATTATCATTGAGACTGAAATAAAGAGCAAGGTTGAGGATCATGTATTTATTGCCAAGTCTCCTAAGAAACTGGACAACACTTTGGGTGGCATTATCACCAGGAGTTTTGAAGAACAAAAGAATAACGCCAAAGCTGGAAAGGGTTACAAAAGTTTTGACGATAAAAGCAAGTCTTTTGAAGATTATAAGAAAGAAGAAATAGAAGCTCTACAAAAATCGCCCAAAACTTTGTCACGGAAACAGGAACTCAAACAGCAGATCGAAGGCAGAGTTGTTCACAAGAATATCAAATCAAAAAGTCTGGAAAGGAACGTAGATTACCACATGCCCATAGAAGCAAAGTCTAAAAGCCTCGACCGAAACTTTGAAATGCCCGATGACGCTTATCAGGATTCATCGTCGGATTACAATCAGGACACAACGGCTGATGTACATTACCGCAACACGGAAACAGAGGAAGTTCAGGATTTTTTGATAAACAATAGGAAATACGGTGTCAGATCACCTAAGTGTCGATCACCCATAAAATCAACTGATAGTGAGAAGTCTGACAGGGAAGAAAGAGTTGTATTACAGGGAACAAGCTTAGACATTTGGCTATCGGTTGATGAGGAAAAACGCAATGATAAGCCAGTCAAGTCAAAAGGAACAGAAACACCAAAGGAATACTATGGCAAGTCTTACAATGAGTGTGTCTCTCCTCAGCCTTTCTTCGATGATACTCAAAACATAATTTTGGAACGCAGGCAAATGGATATGATCAACAAACAACGGCAGCTTTCAGAATCCTCTGATAAATCTAAAACGGAGGTTGATGTGGCCACTGAAGATAGCGACATTTCTAAAACAGTTAATATTGCTGAACAGTCCCCAAATGGAGGGAACGTTTCGATGGCCAGAATAATCAGCGAAGAGGAATCTCTCACTGAAGTCAGCGAGTTAAAAATATCAGATGACAATAGTCCTTATGTGGTGCCCATGCAGTTTGTTGATACGGAGAGCTCCTCAGAAACGCAAGACATAGAGTCTTTGCCTAGGCAGGTTACCAGGAAAATATCAGACTCTGCTAAACTGAAGTATCTCAACTACACGGAACTGGAATCGAGTCAGGATACTTGCAGTTCTAATGAACCTCTGCCACAAAAATCTGTTGAGAAACAAAGCACCCTGGAAGATGCAAGTTTGGCAGAGTTCTTAAAGAATGAGTCCTCTGTCCAAGTTCCTCCAGAATCTGATGTGGAAACAGATCCTTATAAAACTACTAGAAAAGATCCTGCTGGCATTGATTTGTCATTGAAATGGAAAAATAAAATCATTGTAACACCTCCACAAGAGAACAGTCCCACGGTGGAGAGTATTGCTCTCTTTGGAATCAAATCCAGTAAACTGTCTGATGATCCGGAGTATGATTATGCCGAGCAAAGATCACCCGATGCAAACCTTCTTAATACTGCCTCAAAACGAGGTGATCTCCTAAAGGCCCAAGATAGGTCTAGGAGCTCAGAATCTACATCATGGACCAGCATAGAAAAAGATCTAAGCCCTTCTAGTACCAACAGAGATATCAAAGGTAGTTCTATAGACGACGAGTCCAGCGTCAGTTGTTTAATAGCCAGGCCTCTTGGCATTTCCCAAGATACGGGTTCCTTGCATAAGAAAGACAAACCAATTAAACCTGACGAGTTGAAATTGTCTGTCGATTATAGCGATGAAAACCTCAAAAGGATATTTTCTAGTGAAACTTCCAAAACTCCATCTCCCTCCCCTTCCCTCACGGATTTTGGCGCAGGTGATGGTCCACGGAGCCCTAGAATAGTCAGATCATCACCTACACCGACTCTGGAAAAGCAAGGTCAGGTAGATTCTCAGAAAGCGCCTTCTGATTCAGATTCCAGCTCTGAAAGTCATCACAAAATCACTGAAACTATGCGGCAGCCACCAGACAGAAAACCATGCCTAGATAAAGTAGATAAGGTTGTTGAAGACTCCGAATCCAGTTTGTCAGGAGCATATAAAAAGGAGACGTTTACCAGCACCACCAAACCTGCCAACACTTCCAAAATATCCATTACGGTATCACAGGACGACCAGACTCAGCAAGTTAATATTGACGATAACATTACAGATTCCAAACCGGTTATTAAAGATGTAGTCAGAAAGAGATCACTGAAAGATGCTGATCAGAAAAGTTCTTCCAAGTCCAGTCTGGAAACAACCTCCAAAGGATCTCTTAGTGTGGAGGACTCCAAACCTAGGAACAGGAAAGGTAGATTGAGAGATGACCAAAAGAGTTCTTCCAAGTCAAGTGTAGAGTCAAGAAGCTCTCTGAGTGTGGAATCAAGAGGCTCCTTTGAAACCGAATCCAGTTCTGGTTCTTTAGGGGCTGCGTATAGGCGAGGAGACGCTGAGAAAGAAATCAAACCAACGTGGAGACCTTTCTTGGTTGGTTCAGGCAGTGAAGGAAGTTCCAGCATGGAAGAAGGGTGGATCCCTCCTGATGCAGATGGCTATGATGCTACCTCTTTCAACAAGGAAGCGTATGACTTCACTAACCAGCGAGCCATTGATGAATTCCAAACCTTTTCTTCAATGAAAAACCCATCACTCTCAGCTGGTACTAGTAAAGATTCCACTGAAGCCGATTTTACCGATGACTTGAGTGATTTTCCAGTAAATTTCAATTTTCCTTCATCCAGCGGTTCTATGAGTGGAAGTACACCCGATTTAGTCGTAAATTATGGGGGCACATTTGCTGTATCCAGAACATTGTCACGCATATCTGAGCGAAGCACAAACTCTGAAAAGTCTAGCGGAGATGATGATTCTACAAAAGCAACATCTCATTCTGAAAGTCTAAATGATGAATCTGTAGTTTCTAGTGACCACCAAGCCAGCCTGAGCTCCGATCCTCCCAGCCATACGAACTTGGCTTACATATCAGACACGGATCGCAGAACATCTGCAGAAATGCCTGATATACCCATCGATCAAGGATTAGCCGATAAAATATACGAAATGTACACAAGCCAAAATGGCGACTCCAAAAATCGCTTCACTGTTGAGCGTGTCAATGAAGGTATTTATTTCCAAACCCTACATGAAACAAAAGAAAAATGTGCAGAGAAAAAGGACCCACCAAAGTCATTATTGGATAGTAACAACACCAGTAGTCAGGAATCTGAAGATTGGCCCTTGCCTGAGTTGCCCCCAAAAGATGCACCCACCCCTCATCCGACACAACTACCTCAAAGGAAACTGTCCACTGATATGAAGAACTCTAAAGTATTTTGGAAAACTCAACCTTTGAAGTCTGTTGATTCCGAAGGATGGCCTTCTCCCCCTTCCAGTTTGTTGGAAACTCCCATTGTGGAAAACATCCAAACATATTTTGTGGATAATAAAAGGGAAGAGGCCGACAAGGTTCTGCTTACCGATTCCAACACGGACCAAAATACAATCGAAGGCCACCACGAGTCTGATGATGAAAATAATACTCTTAATAATGAAGATGACTTTTACAAAGACGACGATCATGATATAAAAGATGATGTATTTGGTTCCAAAGACAATTCCTCAGAAGGATTCATAGACGACAATGTCAAAGTCAACACTGTGAGTAAATCAGTTGAAATGAGGGAAGCCGCAGATGCCAAGCAACAGAAATTGTCTAAACCCATTTCTTATGAAGAAACCAGCTACATGATTGACCCTTTGAATCTCAATGAAGATGATTCTTGTCTAAAGACTGGCATTGCTCCTAGTTATGATCAGTCCTGTTTGGAGCACACTGTCAGCTCTGCCAGCTGCTTGAGAGGTTTTGATATTGGAGCCTGTTGCTCGCAAAACCACATGAAAACACAGAACTCAGAAGCTAGGGATCAAAAGGTGATTGTTGCCCAACCAACCCGTTCTCCACAAAACCAGAGCCCTGTCTCCGAAGATGATATCTATTTCAACGATGAAGTATTTAGCATTACTAAATCAGGGGCATCTCCCGAAACTGAGAAATCACTCCATCCGTTTGTCTCTCACAAGTATTCTCACGGATCTAATAATTCCGATACTTCTATCGACGATATGTTGTCGCAAAATACCATTGAGGAACTTCCAGGTTCCAGGTTAAGTGTCACTTCCCACAAGCATTGCAGTCATAGTAGTCACTCTGAAGAAGAAACCAGTTCCTTGGGAACAGACTTGGACGGAACAGTTAAAATGGGTGTTCAGCCTAAGAAATGTACGCACAGTTCGCATTCTGAGGACACTTCCATCGGATTAAGTATTTCAGAATGGTCAACTGGTACCAACACTGTGAGACAGTATGCCAATCTGTCAGCTTCTGAGAGCTTGTCCGGTGTTTCCAACCTGTCTGGGGCTAAAAGTGAAAAGTCTACCAACAAGAGTAGTGATTTCTCTTCTAATCTTAGTTGCAATAACAAGTCAACAGATAACGGCAAGTTTATAATGCAATCTAACAACAAAAGCAGTTCTGACAACTTGTCTTATGATATCAATAATTACGACAAATTGTGTAATTCGGAAACGCATTCCATATCGAATAAGAAACAGCCGGCAAACGATAATTCCAGCTCCGGAACTAAGAGTGATAGCACCTTGACTCTGGCTCAGTCCATATCGGAGTGGTCGGCTAGCACTAGCAATACTTTGGTAGCCACAACTGTAGAACCACTCGATGCCAGCAAACATCCTGAGGTGGATAATGCAGAGCCAGCCAGAGTTCACATATCTTCCAAGAAAGGTAGTCAATCACTGTCCCACATTGAAAAGAGTATCGACCATCTTGTTAATGAACCACTCAGAGTCAAAACCTCAATGTCAAAAAGACCCATGGATATTCGGTACTATTCTCAAAGTGAAAGCGATAAATCCAGTAAATCGGATAAGTCAAGTTCCAGTGCAAACTCTAGTGATAAGAAACCCAAACCTCCCGCAGTACCAGAGAAGCCATTGAACCTTCGTAATATGAAAGCTTCTCCTTATGGGAAATCTTTCGACAGACCTTTGAAGATTTCTCCCAAGAGTCTCAGTTGTGAGGAAAGAGCTAATGCCAAAGAAGTGACCACCTTCAGCCAACGCTGCCAGAGTGAAGACAGTGCGGTTGTAGATCAGTACAACTTAGCTTCTCCGCTGGGGGAATTCTCAGGGCGAGCAGAATCTAAGCTTTACAGCCAAGAGGAAAAGTTATCATTGAGGTACCAGAGCCAAGACTTTGCCAACTTCCATGATAACAATCAAAAGGTTTTCATTCCACCAGAATATAAGCCTCTGACTAAGCATTCTAGTTACGATGACAAGACGCTCTCTAGACATCAGATCAGAGAATATAAGTCTTCCCAGCATCACAGAATCAAAACTAAGAGTAGATCGTTCCATGAACACTTCCTCATATCACCAGAAGGGGCAGGGCTACCTCTGGAAGTCACTCACCATTTGACTAAAGAGAATGTAACAAATCTTCCAGAAAACTTGCAAGCTGTGGACAGAGCTACTAAAACTCCTATAAAACTGTCTAAATGCTCTCCGTACTATTCTAGTAGCTTAAGCTCTGAATCTCCTCCAATTCAAACATCGAAGGTCACAGCCAAGAAGTCTGTTCTAGTCCGGAACTTATCCATGAAGAGTCCACCCAGTGGGAATGATACCGATAGCTCACTTGATCTGATGCACGATCCTAAAGAAAGAATCAGGAACTACCGGAGAAGGCGTCAAGTCTCGGCCAAAAAGAATAATAAGTTAGATAAAGACAAATATGAGATGAAAGATCGAGATGGTTGTATGCATGATCTGATGGAGGAAGACACTCCCAAGAGTCAGAACTCTTCGGAAGGAGACAGGACTTCGCATTCTGAAAGGTGTCAGATAGGAAGAAAGGGAGCTGAAAGTTCTGAGTGCTCCGAAGGCTACATTCCAGAGTTTGAATCAGGCTCTTCAGAATTATCCAAAACAGACTATCAGGAGTGTCAGAGGACTATTGAATTTGAAGACAACCAAGATGGTTACGATGATCTTTATGCTAAAATCCCCAACATTGGGTTTGACGAACCGTATCCGCAGTTTGACGACCAAGATAGAAGATTCAGAGATTTGGATGATAATTTCCCCCACATAACGGAAACCTTTAACCCTGGGTTCGAGGGTTTCGGGGTTTCGGCTGATGAAGATGAGATGGGCTACCCGAGGTTTGACAGGCTGGGTCGTTTGAGGCATCCTTATTTAGACAGTGAAGATCGCAACACGAACGTTCCGTACCCGGCACCTCCAGATGGACCAGACAGATGCGACGACGTATATAGAGATGGGTATCGTAGTGGAGGAAGTAAACGATCTTCTGTCAAGAAGAAATCGGGAAAGAACGCTTACATGAGTAGCCCTCCACCAGAATCATCGTCTTATCAAATGGAATCTTCATTGCACTATCCACAGGAACAATGCTCACCGACCGAGCTTCCTAGAAGAAAATCCCACGACTTTGAAGACGACGAGGAAGACAATAACGAAGACGCTCCGTACCACTTGGACTCCTTCGTTTACACGGCAACCACGATAAAGAAAGCCCCCTCATCCAAAAGTGGAAAACGTATGTTCACTCGCGAAGACTCCATTTCGGCTTTTGCTGGCTATGACAGCCCGTCTGATTCCAGACTGGGCTACGATCAACTCGGCAACCGTAGCAACTTCCCAGAGAGCTACGAATACAGCTCTTCCGGGATGTTCAAAATGCAAGAAGTATACCCGCAATACGACGATACGTATGCCCTACCGCAAGAAGCTAATCCTTACTACGGAACCGGGGAGCGTGGTCCCATGGAACTTCCTCAAGAAGTGGACGAATATGATGATGATTCAAACCAAGACCCTAATTCTCTTCCTGATATGACTCGATTTGCAGTGAGGCCCAATTACACTTCTGAGCCAAGTTTCGAAGGTTCGGAACACAGTTTCGATGTGTCGACTATCCCGCCTCCTCTATTTTCCGAAGAAGAGGACGAGGTACAGAATTAAGACCAATAAAATCGGAGCAGTTTTAAATAAATTAGTAACATCGCACAAAATTATAATTCAACACCGCTGATCGTTCAAATAAATTTTTTATCGTTATTGTATTTGTCACTTTTGGTGAAATTTCGGGCCCATGCGGACTGTTAAAAAAAAAGTTTCTCTCTTCTTTAGTCTTCTTGAAGCGTTAAGAAATGATCTTTTCAATGTTTGTGATTTGCACAAATTCATTATTATTAATTTAGATTAGCAATATTTTTCGCAATACCCACATGACCTGACCCCATTTTTAGATTTTAATTATAGACACTTAGAAAATATATTACGTACATTCACTAGAAATTAATTATTTTTAACGACATTTTCAGTATTACGAAGTAATTTCGCTTAATGCCAAAGTTTTTATGACAATAGGAAAAATAATAATGTTGCCATATTATAATTTAATATTTTCACTAGGTAGGTACCATTATCAATTTTTTTCTTTGCTTGTTTTAAATGTGGAATTCATTTAGTCTTCCATTTTAGTTATTTGATATAAAAAAGTATATTTATTTTAATAAATTAGTACACAAAATATAAACAAAGGTATTTGTTTTTCAAATACAATAATTTTATTTCTAGTTAAATATTTTTTATTATTTTTATTAACAATTTAAAATCGCGTTCACTATATTATTTGTACCTTTCATAGATAAAATTATTAGTAGGTTCTCCTGTTATGAAATTATTTGTGGGTATAACTTATAATAATAATAGATTAAATTTATAGGATCAATATTTTACATCTTAGATAAATAAATTTTAGAAATTATGCTTTATTTTCAATAGTTGCATGACTTAAGACTTCAAATGAAACACAAAATGACATAATGGCTGTGTACAAAAATAACAGCTTTTTACTATTGTAATATTGTACTAATTTAGGATATTGATAACATCTTAAATACATTTTTATAACTACTTATTTATTAGTTTCCCTTTGTGTATCTGCAAAGACCAATGTGTTAGGGATACATATTTATAAAAATCATCGGCATTGTGTTGGACGAATGGCTGAACAACAATACCAATCTTTATAACTGAGAGCGTTATGACTACATCTTGACAAATGTCTATTTGTAACACAATAATAACTAGGGAATGAACGTTAGTGGGGCCACTGGCAGCTACATTTCACACGTTGCTTTGGCTGTGTTCACTATGAGCTGCCATACATATCCACACATACCGGGCCACGGCTACGTGGTTATTATTATTATTATTATTATTATGTAATGAGCAGGCAGCATTCTGCTGATGCGCTCATATCTGATTTCACAACAAGTTTGACAGTAATCGAGTTGTTTTAAGTTTGAACTAAGTCCTTTCTTCTCTCCAAATGTGAATCCAATAGAGCTTTGAATTGATTTATATTTGTTGCATCGATGACATGTTGTGGGAGTTTGTTCCAAGCATCCACTACTCTATTTGCAAGGAAGTGTTTTCTAGGATTAGATGCAAAAGGCGTTTTGGTAATTTTTTTTTTGAGTGTCCACGGAGATTTATATTTTTATTAGTAGTGAAGATTTCTTGGTTATGTAACGTCATAGGCACACGCGTGGGCTGCATGAATGCGCCGGCCGAGTGTAGCTTACGGCGGCCACGTTACGCACGTTTCTCCCCCTGAACACTGCTCCCGCCTTTCACACTCTTCAAACTGTCGCAAGTGCTTGAACGTATTTTTATTTTATTTGATAAAGCGTCCTGAAAATGGGCGTTTTCGTGGCGTAACTTAGCTAGCAAAGTGCTACCACATCGCTGTATCAAGCCACGTAGCTTTCATGCCAACCGTGACCGTGGACTTGTGTGGTGCGCTGCCGTTTGTGGCCCGCTTTACTTTAAAGTATTTTTGTGAATGCGCAATTCTACAATGAAAGCATATTTTTCACAAAATGACCAACTGGTGGCAAAAAATTGATTTTCTGTCACTTTGTCACCTATTTTGAAGGTGAAAACTATCTATTAATGACCTTTCTCCATTTATTTGCTGTGGATTTTTTCCACTTTTTTAAATACATACTTGCAAGCACATTAAAAATCATTAATTCATTGTAATTCGTTCCCTAATGATAACAAAGAAATGGATATTTCAGAAATGAAACTAAAAAGTCAGTGAAATTAAATTTTTGCACGGACGGTGAATTAAAATGCGTACTAACAACTTTACTAACTAACTAACTCCAGCAATGCGTACTTATTCTTCCATTTACATGTAATAATATCCACTTAAAGATTAATGAATACTCGATGATAGCTTGTGTATATTACACAGTTATAATTATTATCTTAAAGATAGAAACCTGAAAACTTCACGTTTGCAATAGAGTAAATTTTCATATTTTTCTGGTAAGAAGTACAGGGTGCGTTTTATGTTTCAGGTCGAAGTTTTTCTTTTAATAACTTTTAAACGAAATACAATTTTATATTTTATTGATTGGTTATATGGTAACATTATGTATGGAATATGATGTCGGTCAAGTGGCCGCCTGTGGCCGTGGCGCAAAGGCCAGCTCTTTTAAGCACATTTTTTCAACAGACTTCTGGCGTTATTTCAGCAATTTAATTTCGAATGTTGTCCTTAACCCTTACCACTCCATTATTTTTTAAAATTTTTTGTCAGCCAACTCTAATTTAAATAATGGCAAAATATTAATTTATTGCTAAGCAGTTACAAAAAAAATCGTTAAAAATTCATTCGTTACGATCTATTCTTAAAAAAAAAACAGTTTACAGAAAACATTATGGACTACTTATATTTTAGCATAGTATGGTACTTTTTAAAACATTCTCCAGGACGGAGACCAGGTTTTCTGGAACAGGTCTTACAAAACCACACTGTTTCGTGTCTTCCTTCTGTGCTGTTAACACTATCATCATCAGGATCTTCAAAATCATAAGATTCATCTTCCGAAAACACTTGGTATTTAGATGCCATATCACGTCAAGCTCCCGCCATTTTTATAGTAAAATAAAAACGGCAACCAATGAAAATCTTATGAAAACGTGAATTTAAATGTTTTTTAATCGAATAATCACAAGAAACAATGTCACGTGTCAAGATTTGCGCACGAAAATAAACCGAGCGCGCATGTCTTATCTTGTCGGCCGACAACTGAGTTGTAGCGTACAAATAGTGATGTCGGCTGGCACCCGACAAATGAATGGTAAGGGTTAAGCATCGAGGTTGTGGTTGATTTATTGGTGTACACCTTTTCCGTCAAGTACCCCCATAGGAAGAAATCGGGAGGGGTCAAATCAGGGGATCGTGGGGGCCAGTCGATATCACCACATTTTGACATTATTCGGTTAGTCATGTAATTTTCTCCACGTTCACAATCAAACAATTATTTAAATAAAATGTTTTAATAATTTCAACATGTTGCGGTGTTAGATGTTCCATAGTAAATTGTTATCGACCACCCACTACGACTGTCAAATACCAACTGACAAATGTCATCCAAATCAAAATGGCGGCCTAACAAAATCGACCTGGAAAATAAAACGCACATTAGAAGGTAATAGTATACATTCAAAAATATTAATAATAAGCTTGATTAGCTATAAAACGAAAAACAACTAACTTAACGTTGAAAACATTGGGTAATGTAATTATTTTTTTAATTTCATCAAAAAATACTGTGGCGTTCTGCCACTTTTTTGCTGCCAAATCAAAAAGCTAACAAAACATCTCTTTTATTGCAAAATTCCACTGCTTTTCCCAAAAAATAAAGCAATTTTTTCAGGTATAAACATAATGTATTTTAATTTTAATAATTATTTTTTACAGCATTTATTTTGGTGAGTTTACATTGAAATTATAATTTATGTGCATTTTAAATGATCACATGTTGTTGTACAATAATACTCTTGAAAAATATTATAATCTTCTAATTTTAAATAATTATTTTTAGATTGTGCCAAATATAATGTTATGTATAGTCAATTATTATTGTTTGTCAATATATACTTGTGTGCCAAATATAGCCAAACTGGTCAATCTTCATTTCAGAGTATATTACTCTTGAACTTACAAGTCAATTTTTCAGCTACGGCCATGCACAGTCGCAGGCAATAATAATTCCCGAGCAAGACAGAAAACAACTGCTCACCGTGTACGAAACAAGCGTTGATAAGCGACCAACCAACCGTTTTGCACGTAGATATTGCATAGGAAGCTAATGTACACAACAAATTGATTACTTGCCGTGAGTAAATATTGACCTGCCTGAGGCGAAACACGAAATTGTAATTTTTTAAAATTATTTAACTTTATTTGTTACTCAAAATCACAGTTTAAAAATATTATTTAGTGTTATTTCGTAGCTATTTAAAAACTGTCCTATAATTTTTAAATTGTTTATTGGATTCAAAGGGTTTGTTTAAAATTTCAAATATATATTTATCATTTAGGTTAATATGTATTGTATTAAAATACTTAAAAACACTATCATTAACTTATTCTACGAAATTATTTAATCAACTTATTAGCATAGGAATAGTGCGAATTACCCTTCAGTATTGCATTCGAATTGAAAGTAAAGTAAGAACAATCATTATATTGTACGTTATAAGATCACAATATGATAAGACGCATTCAAGTCAATAATTATACTCACTTAGTCGGTGTACATCGGTTATAGGGACAATTAGGATTAACAAAATTAATATTTGAAATTATGCGTATTATTATTATCAAAATGTTTTAAACCCTAAATGTACCCGCCAAATTTTAGGCATAGGTACAAAAATCTGTATTTTTCGAATAACTTGTAGTGCCAACATTAAATTAATTTAGTTTTGTCATCATCCTGTTATCTGCCGGGGGACCTAGCACAGTCGATCGATAAAACTCTATCAATACTATATTGACTCCTGCGTTAAATCCGTCATCTACGGTCAGTTAGCGATATTTGCGAGCACGGTAAACAATTGATAAGAAATGTTCCGACGGCCGATACACAAATTTTAGCATGCATCTTTTTTAATAATGTCATTCGTTATGCAAAATTACTGACTTATTAACTCTTCACACGCTGCCGTATCAACTGTTGTTACGGCAAAATGTCTATACTCACACGCGGCTGTATCAACAGTTGATACGGAAACTTTGACGGCCGATATTCCAGCGCTCTTTCGTCATAAATGTATTTCTTGCTCACTTGGACATTCGTAGAAGTATCACGATGCTGACATCTACAAGAATTTCTCAAAAATAAAATTGTACTTCATAAAAAAAGATCGATAATCAAGTGCGCCTCTTCGCGCCTTTTAGTCCTTTAGTTTACATTTTTGTCAACGGATGGCGTTAGTACTAGTATGTCATTCACAACTTTTCATAATTAAAAATGATAAGTGATCATGGTGTCCCACTTGTGTCTATCAACGCAGTGGCCTAAGTACACACACGCCGAGTGAATGGCGGGACCACATTCAAAAGATACGGTACGTCTTTGTGTGAAATTTTATGTTTTTGTTTTTATAAACATCTAAGAGTGTTGACACACTAGGATTTGTTTTCATATTGTGGAGAATAATCTGTTCTGTCTATATAGTCCAATAAATCATGTCAGAATGCTATAATTTGACTTTTAATTGCGTGCATAAGTATTTGAAAATATGTACCGTGTACGGGTATAGATAAAACGGAGCAAATTAACGCATTCAAAAGG